>NC_053024.1:523476033-523601439 GCF_003073215.2 Triticum urartu
TCCTCACAAATGAGCATCATATCCACGAGGTAGTAATGCACCTTGCCCTTGTCGCCTATGCGAGGGAAAAGAGTGTTGCGGAAGATCCGGTGCATGATGTCAAGGAATGGGTTCAGCACATAAGTCTTCTTGTCATTGGGTAACTTCTTCTCAACAAGGAAGGGTTGAAGCTTGTTCTTGTTGGCAGACTCGGCGTTGGCATGTGGGAGGACACCAATGGACACGTCTAGCCCCTCATCACGAACGTGCAACATGTCCATGAACTCATTACAATCAGAAGTCATCCTCTTTCCGTTGGTCATCCAAGTCAGGGTCCGCTTGTCATCCGTGTGGAAATGGACAGAGGCAAAGAACTGGGCCACAATCTCCGGGTCAAATTCCATGTGAAACGTGAGAAACTCCTCAATGCCAAATTGCTCCACCAAATCTGGAGTCTCACCAAAATATGCCCGGTTCTTCTTCAAATGATTCATGTCAATCCACTGAACTAGCACATAGGTGTTCTGCTTGGCCTTGATCACATCTAGGAAGATGAGATTTTGTTGCTTGATCCAAAACAAGTCATTTCCCCTTGTGATCTCCCTAGGGTTGACATAGGGGTTGAGCTACCTTTGAATCAGAAACTCCGCTTGAGGCATTTCATCCATGCCAACATTTGGCTCCTTGATCTTGGTAGCTATGGTCTTGACTTTGTGTTGTGGGGCACTAGACCCCTCAGGAGCTTCTTGGTTGCAAAGCCGCTTGGAGCTCGTGTCACGGCTGGGATTCGAGCGTCGGACATTGGAACCGGAACCACCACCTATGACACACAACACAAACACACGAGAAAAACGAGAAGGATTATTGCAAAGACAAAGGCCAAAACCAAACGAAACAAGTAGAAATGAGACTGAGTGGACAAAACAGAGTAATTTTTACTCAACGGTAGTACCGGGCCAGGATGCGGACATAAAACTTTACATCCGCTCTAGCCATGGTAGTACTGCACCAGGTTGGCACGGTAGTACCGTGCCTAGAGCGGAAGTAAAATTTTACTTCCACGCACCGGGCGGTAGTACCGCTCCAGCGGAGCGGTAGTATCATACAGGGCGGTTCTTGCACGAGCGGGCGGTAGTACCTCTTTGGGAGGAGCGGTAGTACCGCACGGAACAACATCTTGCAAGAACGGCAAGAACGGATCTAGAAACATCCATAAATGTAGATCGGTACTACCATTGATCAAAACTACACTGTTGCATCACACCAAATAGCATATCTACTGCACTAGCACTCTCCAACAATCTCCTCTCTTGCAAAGATTTAGCCAAAAATCACAAGAACTACACATGCATCTCCCAAAACCTAGAAGCACAACAACGGGGAAAAGAAAGAGGGACTAAGGGAGATATCGGGTTCCATGGCAAGAGGGTGAGATGGGGATCGATCCCACCGATCGGAATGCAAGGAGAGCCGCCGGAAACGGAGATTCAGCGAGGTCTTCCGGCGCTGTTCTTGGGCAGGAGAGGCGCCATTCTTGGGCAGGAGAGAGAGACAAAGTGAAGGGAAGAGATGAATGGGTATGGGGGAGTTGGAACTCCCCCTGCCCGCTCTGAACCCCCACGTGCTCTCGATAGCGCGGTAGTACCGCCCGAGCGGAAGTACCGCACACAGGGCGGTAGTACCGCTCTTCCAGCGGCAGTAAAAAAGTACTATCGTGCTGGAAGCGGTAGTACCATGCTGGGGTTGCAGATGCGAAAGCACATATGCCACCCACCTCCTGCGGTAGTACCTGAAGGAAATATGCCCTAGAGGCAATAATAAAGTTTTTATTTTATATTTCCTTATATCATGATAAATGTTTATTATTCATGCTAGAATTGTATTAACCGGAAACTTGATACATGTGTGCATACATAGACAAAACACCGTATCGCTAGTAAGCCTCTACTAGACTAGCTCGTTAATCAAAGATGGTTGAGTTTCCTAACCATAGACATGTGTTGTCATTTGATGAATGGGATCACATCATTAGGAGAATGATGTGATGGACAAGACCCATCTGTTAGCTTAGCATGTTGATCGTTCAGTTTTATTGCTACTGCTTTCTTCATGTCATATACATATTCCTTTGACTATGAGATTATGCAACTCCCGGATATCGGAGGAAAAACTTGTGTTCTATCAAATTTCACAACATAACTGGGTGATTATAAAGATGATCTATAGGTATCAACTAAGGTGTTTGTTGGGTTGGCATAGATCTAGATAGGATTTGTCACTCCAAATATCGGAGAGGTATATCTGGGCCCTCTCGGTAATGCACATCAGAATAAGCTTAGCAAGCAATGTGACTAATGAGTTAGTTGCGGGATGATGTATTACGGAACAAGTAAAGATACTTGTCGGTACGAGATTGAACTAGGTATGAAGATACCGACGATCGAATCTCGGGCAAGTAACATACTGATGACAAAGGGAATAACATATGTTGTCATTACGGAACGACCGATAAAGATTTTCATAGAATATGTGGGAACCAATATGAGCATCCAGGTTCCGCTGTTGGTTATTGACCGGAGAGGTGTCTCGGTCATGTCTACATAGTTCTCGAACCCGTAGGGTCCGCACGCTTAACATTCGATGACGATTTTGTATTACATGAGTTATGTGATTTGGTGACCGAATGTTGTTCGGAGTCCTGGATGAGATCACGGACATGACAAGGAGTCTCAAAATGGTCGACAGGTAAAGATTCATATATTGGACGATGCTATTCGGACACGGGAAGTGTTATGGGGGTACTGGGTGCATATCGGGTCACCGGAAGGGGTTCCGGGCATCCCCCGACAACTACATCGGCCTTAATGAGCCAAGAGGGGGACAGACCAGCCCCTAAGGGGCTGGTGCGCCCCATGTAGGCCAAAATAAGGGTGAAGGAAAGGGGAGAAGGGAGAAAGGAAGGGGAGAGATTTGGCCTCCCCCTTCCTTCCCTCCTCCCTCCTCCTTCCTCCCCCTCTGGATGGATATGGAAGGGGGAGGCCGAATTGGGAGGCTCCCAAGTAGGATTCCTCCTACTTGGGGCGCCCCCTTGGCTGCCTCTCCTCCCCTCCAACCTATATATATGGGGGGCACTCTAGAACATAGAACAAACATTAGTAGCCGTGTCCGGCACCCCCTTCCACAGTTTACGCCTCTGTTCATATTCACGTAGTGCCTAGGCGAAGCCCTGTGTGGATCACTTCACCATCACCGTCACCACGCCGTCGTGCTGACGGAACTCTCCCTCGACACTTTGCTGGATCAAGAGTTCGAGGGACGTCATCAAGCTGAACGTGTCCAGAACTCGGAGGTGTCGTACGTTCGGTGCTTGATCGGTTTGATCAAGAAGACGTTCGACTACGTCAACCGCTTTAAGCTAATGCTTCTGCTTTTGGTCTACGAGGGTACGTGGACACACTCTCCCCTTCTCGTTGCTATGCATCTCCTAGATAGATCTTGCATGAGCGTAGGAATATTTTTGAAATTGCATGCTACGTTCCCCAACAGTGGTATCCGAGCCAAGTCTATGCATAGATGAAATGCATGAGTAGAACACAAAGAGTTGTGGGCGGTGATTGTCATACTGCTTACCACCAATGTCTTATTTTGATTTGGCGGTATTGTTGGATGAAGCAGCCCGGACCAAACTTACATGACCTCATTCATGAGAACGGTTCCACCGACAGACATACAACTAGTTTTGCATAAAGGTGGATGGCGGGTGTGTGTTTCTCCAACTTTAGTTGAATCGAATTTGATTGTGGCCGGTCCTTGTTGAATGTTAAAACAACAAACTTGATAAATCACCGTTGTGGTTTTGATGCGTAGGTAAGAATGGTTCTTGCTAGAAGCCCATAGCAGCCACGTAAAACTTGCAACAACAAAGTAGAGGATGTCTAACTTGTTTTTGCAGGGCATGTTGTGATGTGATATGGTCAAGACATAATGTGATATACGTTATTGTATGACATGATCATGTTTTGTAAAAGTCACTGGCAACCGGCAGGAGCCTTATGGTTGTCTCTTTATTGTATGAAATGAAAACGCCATGTATTTTCTTTACTTTATCACTATGCGTTAGCGATGGTTGTAGAAGCAATAGTTGGCGAGACGACCACAACACTACGATGGAGATCAAGGTGTCAAGCCGGTGACGATGGAGATCATGACGGTGCTTTGGAGATGGAGATCAAAGGCACAGGATGATGATGGCCATATCATGTCACATATATTGATTGCATGTGATGTTTATCTTTTATGCATCTTATTTTTCTTAGTACGGTGGTAGCATTATAAGATGGTCCCTCACTAAAATTTCAAGGTATAAGTGTTCTCCCTGAGTATGCACCGTTGCGACAGTTTGTCGTTCCGAAACACCACGTGATGATCGGGTGTGATAAGCTCTACATGCACACACAAGGGGTGCAAGACAGTTTTGCACATGCGGAATACTCGGGTTAAACTTGACGAGCCTGGCATGTACAGACATGGCCTCGGAACACTGGAGACCGAAAGGTCGCACATGAATCATATAGTAGATATGATTAGCATAAATATGTTCACCATTGAAAACTACTCCATCTCATGTGATGATCGGACATGGTTTAGTTGATATGGATCACGTGATCATTTAGATGACTCGAGGGATGTCTATCTAAGTGGGAGTTCTTAAGTAATATGATTAACTGAACTTAATTTATCATGAACTTAGTCTTGATAGCATTTTCATATCTATGTTGTAGATCAATAGCTCGCGATATAGCTCCTATATATATATATTTTTAATATGTTCCTTGAGAAAAGTTGAAAGATGAAAGTAGCAATAATGCGGACTGGGTCCGTGATCTGAGGATTATCCTCATTGTTGCACAGAAGAATTATGTCCTTGATGCACCGCTAGGTGACAGACCTATTGCAGGAGCAGATGCAGACATTATGAACGTTTGCCAAAGCTCAGTATAATGACTACTTGATAGTTTAGTGCACCATGCTTTATGGCTTAGTGATAACCCACAAGTATAGGGGATCGCAACAGTTTTCGAGGGTAGAGTATTCAACCCAAATTTATAGATTTGACACAAGGGGAGCCAAAGAATTTTTGAACGTATTAGCAGCTAAGTTGTCAATTCAACCACACCTGGAAATTAATTATCTGCAGCAAAGTGATCAGTAGCAAAGTGGTTTGATAGTAGTGACAACAGCAATAGTAACAGTAACTGTGATAGCAGTAATTTTGTAGCAAGCATAACAGTGATGATAGCGGTAGTAACTTAGCAGAAACAATATGGAAAAGTTCGTAGGCACTGGATCGGTGACTTGTTGGATGATATTCATCATGTGATAGTTAGAACCTAGGGCTATTTGGCACTAGCTCCAGTTCATCGATATAATGCAAGCATGTATTGCGTAAATAGTCGTACGTGCTTTATTAAAAGAACTTGCATGACATATTTTTTCCTACCCTCCCATGGCAGCTGGGTCCATATTGGAAACCAAGGGATATTAAGGTCTCCTTTTTAGGGAACTGGAACAAAGAATTAACACATAGTGAATAAATGAACTCCTCAAACTACGGTAATCACCGGAAGAAGTCCCAGTTATTATCACTTTGGGGTTACTAGATCATAACACGTAGTAGGTGACTATAACTTAAACGGTTCTAGAACATGGATATAATGGTGATAACATAAACGGTTCATATCTGAAATCATGGCACCCGGGCCCAAAGTGACAAGCATTAAGCATGGCAATGTCATAGCAACATCAATCTAAGAACATAGTGGATACTAGGGATCAAGCCCTAACAAAACTAACTCGATTACATGATGAATCACATCCAACTCCTCACCGACCAGCGAGCCTACGAAGGAATTACTCACTCCCGGTGGGGAGCATCATGGAATTAGCGATGGAGAAGGGTTGGTGATGACGAAGAACGAAGATCCCCCTCTCCGGAGCCCCACACGGGCTCCAGATCTGCCCTCCCGAGGAAGAACAGGGCTTGGCGGCGGCTCCATCTCGTGGATCGTGATAATTCTTTCTCTCTGATTTTTTCTCGAAAAATAGGAATTTATTGCGTTGGTTTCAGGGTCAGCGGGGCCACCAGGTGGGGACAATCCACCTGGGCGCGCCAAGAGAGGGGGGCGCGCCCTGGTGGGTTGTGCCCACCCAGGTGCCCCTCTCCAGCAGGTCTTGGCTCCAAAAATTCGTATTATTGGTATAAAAAATCCTCGCAAAATTTCGTTCCATTCCGAAAACTTTTATTTTTGCACAAAAACAACACCATGGTAGTTCTGCTAAAAACAGCGTCAGTCCGGGGTTAGTTTCATTCAAATCATGCAAATTAGAGTCCAAAAACAAGAGGAAAAGCGTTAGGAAAGGTAGATACGTTGGAGACGTATCACTTAGACCCGGGACTTCAAAAATGTTTTGAATGCCACGGAGTATATGAGATGTTCCAAGAGTTGAAATTGGTATTTCAGACTCATGCCCATCTCAAGAGGTATGAGACCTCTGACAAGTACTTTGCCTACAAGATGGAGGAGGATAGCTCAGCTAGTGAGCATGTGCTCAGAATGTCTGGGTACTACAATCGCTTGAATCAAGTGGGACTTAATCTTCCAGATAAAATAGTGATTGACAGAGCTGTCTAGTCACTATCACCAAGCTACTAGAACTTCGTGATGAACTATAATATGCAAGGGATAACGAAAACAATTCCTGAGCTCTTCGCGATGCTGAAATCGGCGAAGGTAGAAATCAAGAAAGAGCATCAAGTGTTGATGGTTAACAAGACCACTAGTTTCAAGAAAAAGGGCAAAGGGAAAGAAAGGGAACTTCAAGAAGAATGGCAAGCAAGTTGCCACTCCCATGAAGAAGCCCAAAGCTAGACCCAAGCCTGAAACTGAGTGCTTCTACTACAAAGGAAATGGTCACTGTAAGTGGAACTGTCATAGATACTTGACGGATAAGAAGGATGGCAAAGTGAACAAAGGTATATTTGATATACATGTTATTGATGTGTAATTTACTAGTGTTTATAGCAACCCCTCGGTACTTGATATTGGTTTAGTTGCTAAGAGTAGTAACTCAAAACAGGAGTTGCAAAATAAACAAAGACTAGTTAAGGACGAGGTGACGGTGTGTGTTGGAAGTAATTCCAAGGTTGATATGATCACCATCGCACACTCCATCTACCTTTGGGATTAGAATTGAACCTAAATAAATGTTATTTGGTGTTTACGTTGAGCATGAATATGATTGGATCATGTTTATTGCGATACGGTTATTCATTTAAGTCAGAGAGTAATTGTTGTTCTATTTACATGAATAAAACCTTCTATGGTCATACACCCAATGTAAATGGTTTATTGAATCTCGATTGTAGTAGTACACATATTCATAATATTGATGCCAAAAGATGCAAAGTTGATAATGATAGTGCAACATACTTGTGGCACTGTCGTTTAGGTCATATTGGTGTAAAGCGCATGAAGAAACTCCATGAATATGGGCTTTTGGAATCACTTGATTATGAATCATTTCATACTTGCGAACCGTGCCTCATGGGCAAGATGACTAAAACTCCGTTCTCCGAAACAATGGAGCGAACCACTGACTTATTGAAAATAATGCATACCGATGCATGCGGTCCAATGAGTGTTGAGGCTCGCGGCGGGTATCGTTGATCTTCACAGATGATTTGAGCAGGTATGGGTATATCTACTTAATGAAACACAAGTCTGAAACATTTGAAAAGTTGAAAGAATTTCAGAGTGAAGTGGAGAATCATCGTAACAAGAAAATAAAAGTTCTACGATCTGATCGCGGAGGCGAATATTTGAGTTATGAGTTTGGCCTTCATTTAAAACAATGTGGAATAGTTTCACAACTCACGCCACCTAGAACACCACAGTGTAGTGGTGTGTCCGAACGTCGTAACCGTACTTCATTAGATATGGTGTGATCTATGATGTCTCTTACCGATTTACCACTATCGTTTTGGGGTTATGCATTAGAGATAGCTGCATTCACTTTAAATAGGGCACCATCTAAATCCGTTGAGACGACACTGTATGAACTGTGGTTTGGCAAGAAACCTAAGTTGTCATTCTTGAAGTTTGGGGTTGCGATGCTTACACTACAAAAAATACACATCCGTGATGATACGTGTTTGTCACAGTAGGTCGCGTTTTTTGTCATGCATTTACATCCATGACGATTTTATGACAGAATCAAGATAGTCATACATGTGCTGTCGTAGAAGTGTTCCATGACATTACCAAAATTATCAGCACGGAAGTGTGCACTTTCATGACGATAAATCGCGCGTCACAGAAGTGCTTTCGTCAAGGGTGACCGACACGTGGCATCCACCGTAACGGAGCACCGTTAAGCTATCGGGTCGGGTTTTGGATCCGATAACCCGTTAACAGCCCTGACCAATGGGGATTTTCCACGTGTAAAATCATCATTGGCTGGAGGAAACACATGTCGGCTCATCGTTGGGACAAATGTCATCCACTCATTGGACAGAAGGCGCCTATGATACGTCGACACGTGGCACGGCCCAACAGAGGCCCATTCCTGTGAAAATGCCGGCCCGTTTGACTTGGTCAAAAGGTGGCGGGTCGGCCCATGAAAAGTCTGTTAACGACATGTTCGCATATAGCCCATTTACAGCCCGCTAACCCAAGGCCCGTTACGCCCTATCCGAATTAGTCCCAGTAGTGTCATCTGGGCCATCCAATATAATTCCATCCCGTTTTCACTTCTGGCCCATGTATGGCCCATGACGTCTTTCGGCCCATATGAGGCCCTATGTAACTCTTGGCCTATTAATGGCCCGTGGTGAAACTGGCCCGTAATGAACAGTGTATCACTTTATACCCATTAACGGCCCTTGGTGAAACTGGCCCGTAATGAACAGTGTAGCACTTTATACCCATTAACGGCCCGTTATTCCGTTGGGCCGTTTCTAGCCCATGTTATCTTTCGGCCTTCTAAGAGCCCATTTATTCTTGGGCTCATTTCCAGCATTCGTTTACTTACGGCCCGTTACTGTCATTTTCTCCTTGTGGGCCAAATTCAGTCCGTGGTTATAGTCGGCCCATTTGTGGTCCGTTAATACGTTGGGCCATTTTCATAGCGTCATGAAATACGTCCTATTAACGATGGCCCGTTTACGGCCATAATGCGGCCTGTTATTGGCCCATGTTTGGCCAATCGATCATACGTCCCGTATAAGGCCCATTGATGATACGGCCTATAGAAGGCCCATTGTTTCTACGGCCCGTAGAAAGCCCATTGTTTCTACGGCCCGTAGAAGGCCTACTGTTTCTCCGGCCCGTAGAAGGCCCACTGTTTCTACGGCCCGTAGGAGGCCCACTGTCACTACAGTAAATATTAGCCCATGGTTATTGTGGCCTAGTTTTAAAATATAGGTTATTGCAGCCACTAGCAAACCGCGGAAAAAGAACTGGACTGACTACAAGCAAACAAATAAACAAGACAACAAGGAAATAAATAAGCAAGCAACTTATGCTAGGCTATCACGGCTATTACACATATTACATCCACTGGGCATAAAAGTTCGCCACCAGTGCAAATATAGGGAACAAAGCAGCATATAAACGTCGCAGCAAAACAAGTCCAGAACTGAAACCACTTCAGAAGAGTTCAAGAAACAATATCCTGGGTACCCATAATGCTGGCAAGATGCTTAGCAAGCTTATTAACTTTCTCTTGTTTGGCGCTTAAATCCTCCAGCGCTTGTTGTTGCACAAGAAAGGACTAGTGTTTATCAGCCACAGTAACTTGCTACGCGAGTTACTGGCCAGTACCGTTGGCACAAGCGCTTGTAGCTGGCCAGTACCGCTCTCCTGTTCAAGAACCCCCTCCAATTCAAATGGCTAATAAACAAGAAAATAAATTGAACGTACAGACATTGTATGATAGGCAGATGTGGTAATTCACATATATGTTGTCTAACCAAACAGGACGGCATGACACAGTTTCACATATATGATGCCTAACTAAACAGGATAGCATGACACAGTTTTAGATATATGATGGATAACTTAACATGATATAATGGCATAATTCAACATATGATGAGTACCTAAACAGGATGACATGATACAACTATATGATGTCTTTCTAAAATAGGTTGGGATGAAATAATTCACATACATGTTGTCTAAGTATACAGGATGGCATGATATAATTGACATAATTGATTCATATACTAAGCAGCTGGCACTCGCATGTATGATCTCTAAACTAAGCAGTTAGAATTCAATATTGTGCATATGATGTCTAAACTAAGCAATGCAATACACCATATGCATCATATGAGAAATATAAACATTGCAACTTAGAGCATACACCTCAGGTGGGATATAGGACTGGTCATTTGTCTCTGAATCCTCCTCTGAGGAGCTCCCTGTAACCATCGAGATATATGCTTCAACAGGTACCATTGCCTGCTATGAAGACCTTGTTTTCACTCTAGATTTTTCCATAACCGGCTCAAATGGCTGATACACATGAAGAGTAGTTCAATATACACAGATTGTCGACAAATGGAATGCGTAATGAAAAAAAAGATGGCATGAGATAATTCACATATATGATGCCTGGCTCCATGGCGGTGCATAATTCACATATATGATAACTGGCTGAAAAACATGGCATTGCATAATTCACATATCTGATATAGAAAGCAAACATGAGGCATTCACACAAAGCATGTCTAATCTAAGCAGATGGCATGGCAATGCAAGACACCATATGCATGATATAAGCAATATAACCCAGCCAAGTTAGAGCATGCACCTCGGGGGGGGGGGATACGACTAATCATCTCTCTCTGAATCCTCCTCTGAGGAGCTATCTGTAACCAGCAAGAAATCTGCATTGACAGGTAGCACTAACTTCTCAGAAGACCTTGTTTTCACTCCAGATTTTCCCATGACCGACTCAAATGGCTGATGCACAGGAAGAGTAGATGAATGTTTAAACATTGTTGATAAAAGGAATACATTATGGAAAAAAATATGGCACGATACAATTCACATATACGATGACTGGCTAAACAGGATGGCATTGCATGATTCACGTATATGATGCCTGGCTAAAGAAGATGGCATTGCATAATTCCCATATACTCCCTCCATTCCTAAATATTTGTCTTTTTAGAGATTTCAAATGTACTACCACATATGGATGTATATAGACACATTTTAGAGTGTAGATTCACTCATTTTGTTTCGTATGTAGTCACTTGTTGAAATCTCTAAAAAGACAAATATTTAGGAATGGTGGGAGTATGATATAGAAACCAAACAGGTGGCATTCACACAAAGCAAATCTAAACTAAGATGATGACATATAAGATGTATAATGTAAGCAATGCAAGGCGCCATATGCATGATATGACCAACATCAGCATGCCAGGTTAGAGCAAACACCTCAGGTGGTAAACAGGCGTGGTCGGCTCCTTCTGAATCTCCATCTGAACAGTTATCTTCCTCTGGAATACAATCTGGAAATGCAGGAGGGGGGCACTTCGCCCACCATGGAGCGGCGTCTGCATGACATTATATTCGCACGCAACAATCTTCTCTTTTTCTCTACATGTTCAGTACGATTGTGTACAATATCTGACATGCATAATAAAAAAATAGTTAGATTTTGTAAGGCCTAAGGGGTGCATGCAAAAATCAAGACTAATGGTAGCAAACGAGTGGATGGATCCAAAACTAATGATAGCAGGTAGATTATAGCTTCAGTTTTAAAAAGATAGACAATGGATCATCTATTGTTTGTTGCCCACCCAACATGAACCACATAGAAGACCCAGATGAACCAGATAGTAGACAGATACTATTCGTTGCTGGCTCGATATGAGACCCATGGGAAATTCAAAACTCAAGATTGAACGATAAAGTAGCAGGTAATAATAACCGATGTATAACGTAAGCAAACACGAAAGACTACGACCTCTCTTCCGGAACTGTGTAGTCCTCAGGTTCATCTGCTCAGTCGATGATGGTAATGCAGTTGGCGTGGCTGCCGACAACGGGGAAGATGATCTGAGGCGGTGAAAGGAAGTCTGCAGGGGGGATCTCTGCTGTACTGAACGCTTCTGTCGATGGTGCACCTCAGGTGGGGTGGATGATGGCACGGCAGGAGCAGGACATAACACACAGAGTTTTCTTTGACGCCTATCTGAGAATGAAGTAAATCTGTAAGGGCTCCTTAGAATTGGAGGATTCTATAAACGCAGGGACAGGAAAAACACAGGAATAGGATAGGAATGCACGTGCAAAACAGAGCATTTGGAAACATAGGATTTCAGTCAACCTAGGTGTTTGGCTCACATGAATTGGAAGAATAGAGGAATGGAGAAACAAATGATGCCACGAGTGTACAACTTCTTTGGCATAGCCTTGTGGACCTCAGCATCATTGGGTTGGACGTGGAGGATGGTGATGATGCTGGTGTGACTGTCAGAGGCAGGGAAGAAGATCTGAGGCCTCTGGAAACGGTGCTGAGGGTACTGCTCTGCTGTGATGGACGGTTCCATCGTTGGAGCAGCTCCGCTAAGGTGTACAGCAATGAGGCTGAAGCATGACAAGACAAACAACGTTAATCTGAAGTGGGACCCTAATATCATCTGCAATAGATGATGTAAAATACATCACCAAAAAGTGCTAGATGTAAAATGCATCAGCCGCGCCACGGCTGCTCTGATAGATGCTGTAAGTACCGTTCACTCTGAACTTAACTGAAGAAAATGAACTTCACAGTCGAAACTGAATTTTACTGTCGAAACTGATTGAACTAGTAACAAAGCATTGCAATAAATGTTTAGGGCGTTCGAGCACTAGTAGCAGAGAAGCAGTGATCTAAATCAGCAGACGCTTGAGCAGGGAACGCACTAGCAGAGAGCAAGTCGTGCAGTAGCACCACGAGCGAGTGCTAAAGCAGCAACTCCTGTAGCTGCCGGAGGTCGTGCAGCAGCAGCAGTGCAAGCAAGAGCAAGAGCAGAGCAGCAGCACGAACGAAAGCAGGAGAAGTGTAGCAGCGCGACCGACAACAAGAACAGAGCCGCAACGCGGGCGAGAGCCGGAGCAGCTGCAGCTAGTGCCGTTGTGGAAGTCGCCGCCGAGGAAGCAACGGCATGGGGGAGAGACACCGTGGACGATGTGGCCGGTGACGGCGCCATCGATGGAGACACGCCATGTCAGCTCGATATCGAGCACCGGCAGACCCGTGAGATCGAATAAAAGATAAAATGCAGCGGTGAGTGCAGAACCTCCTTGGTGGCGCCGAGTTGGCCTCGGCTTCATCGGAGGAATTGGTGAGGGTGTTGCGGTTCCGGTGGGGCAGGTCAAGACGGCGCTGTGGGGATTGAGGTGGCGCGATAGACGAGGCGAACGTCAGGGCAGCTCCTTGGAGGTGGAGGACGGGGCAACTGATCCGGCGGGATGACGAGATCGACAACGGATCCTCATCCGGTTTGGTGGATGAGGGACGGCGAGCTGTTGCGGTGGATGACGTAGTCGTGGAAGAGTCTCCGGCTGGGCGGCGGTCGGGAGGCCGACGGAGGAGCGTGGGGTTTCGCGGGTTTTGGCTGCCTCGGTGTACGAATGGGGGGCGAAGGGGGAGGGGTGAGCCAAACTTAGGGACGTGCTTGTCCGAAATGTAGGGTAAGTTACCAGCGTACCCCCACCGGTTTTGACACCGCGACGTGGAACTTCATTTCCGGTTGAGGGGTAGAAGGGGGATTTCGCGTGTCTGGGCTGCGGGAGCGATTTTGGATGAGGAGGGAGTTCTCGCGCGCGTTCAAATTTCGGGATAACAAGGCGCGACGCGAGTTGAAGAAGCGGGAGTTTCAAAGCAGGTGAGACAAAAGATACTCGAGCTTGAAAATTTCGGGATAACAAGGTGCGGATTCCTTGTTCGGCAGAACAAACGTAACGTGTAAAAAACAATTCATACAGGACACAAGAGAGTCATGTCCCCTTTTACTATATTTCTATAGATGCCATTGAAAAAACTACAAGAAAAATGTAAAAAAATCGGGAGAACAAGATTACCCTGCACAGTACCAAATCGATTCGCACTTCCCTCAACAACAACAAAAAACAAATCAATTCCCACCAAAGAAAGAGTAATATCCCTTTTTATATGATTACAGATGCCATGATCTCGAATTTCAATTTTTGAATCCACGTTATGTTGAATTCGAATATATCGTTAGGTGACCTTGCGGTTTATAATTGATGTAATTGTACATTTTGATCTTCCATCATATATGAACATTTTACTCCACCATGTGAACATATATATTGCCGTCTACCATATGGACTAAATTTGAATCAATTTTCCTGACTTGAATACGATTGTTGTCAAGTTATACAATAATTTAAATATTATCTTGATAACAAAAAACATACATATAGCAGTAATCATACTTCACTATGAACTACATGTACCATATGCTCTCCAATTCAAATATTTGTATCCATTTTATGTTGAATTCAAATCATAGTACATTATTGGTCTAGGTAGCGAGATGTTTGGGATAATCTAAACCCTATTTTCATACATATAATTTTTGGCTGAATTGGGACAAGTTTTGGTATAAGCCTCTTGCAAAACTGGAGATTCTCTCAACAAGCCTCGTGGTTCCGAGAGGGAACGTGTCACCTTTGTGTGCGAAACGATATACGCTGCCTCCCCCTGATTTTATTTACAGAGGCAACATAGAACTATATGAGTGCCCTATTAAATTTTGGAATTATTTCGGGTTCATTTGGCCTTTTTATACATTAATTGAGTTTCTAGACTTTTAATGTGCATAATCTAAATATGAATTGCATGCACACGCTCCGGTGCACCAAAGTGGGTTGAAAAATCACATGTGTGTCCCTGGTTGAATTTCTAGGTCCCATGGAAGAAATGAGAATGAAATTCAAACATCTGGGCGTCATGACTCGGCCGAGAACATCGAGAAACTTTGATTTTAAATTCATGTAAATCAAACTCGCCTGGAAATCATGAAACTTGGCATGGTGTCATGTCATGGCACTAACATGTTGTGGTAAAAAAATTGGGCCGATTTGGAAGCTCGTGGTTCTAAGAGGGAACGTGCCACCTTTGAGTGTGAAACGATATACGCTGCCCCCCTTGAGTTTCTTAACAAAGGCAACATAGAACTACATTAGTGCCCTGTTAAATTTTGGAATTATTCCGGGTTCGTTTGTTGTTTTTTATACATTAATTGAGTTTCTGGTCATTTAATGTGCATAAGTCAAATTTGAACTACAAGCACATGCTCTCGTGCACCAAAGTTGGTTGAAAAATCACATTTGTGTCCTCGGGTGAATTTCTAGGTCCCATGCAAGAAATGAGAATAAAATTAAAACATTTGGGCATCGTGGCTCGGCCGAGAACATTGAGAAACTTGGTTTTAAAATTCTTGTAAATCCAAAACACGTCTGAAAATCATGAAACTTGGCATGGATGTCATGTCATGGTACTACCATGTTGTGGTAAAAAATTGATCGAATAGGAACAAATTTTGGTATAAGCTTTTGCAAACCGAAGCTTCTCTCAAGAAGACTCGTGGTTTTGAGAGGGAACGTGCCACCTTTGAGTGCGAAACGATATACATTGTCCCCCTTGAGCTTATTTACAAAGGCAACATAGAACTACATGAGTGCCCTATTAAATTTTAGAATTATTCCGGCTTCGTTTGGCCTTATTTACACATTAATTGAGTTTTTGGTCATTTAATGTGCATAATTCAAATTTGAACTACAAGCACATGCTCCCGTGCACCAAAGTTGGTTGAAAAATCACATTTGTGTCCTCGGGTGAATTTCTACTCCCTCCTTCCATCTATATAGGTCCTAATGCATTTTTCGAGGCTAACTTTGACCAAATGTTAGAGCAATAATATATGGCATGCAACTTACACAAAGCATACCTTCAATTTTGTATGTCAAAGGAGCTTCCAATAATATAATTTTCATAGTATACATCTCATGTGCTATTAATCTTGTCAATAGTCAAAGGCTGTCTTGAAAAACACATTAGGCCCTATATAGATGGAAGGAGGGAGTAGGTCCCATGCAAAAAATGAGAATAAAATTCAAACATCTGGGCATCGTGGCTCGGTCGAGAACATTGAGAAACTTGGTTTTAAAATCATGAAACTTGGCATGGTGTCATGCCGTGGTAAAAAAAATTGGCTGAATAGGAACAAATTTTGGTATAAGCTTCTTGCAAATCGGAGCTTCTCTCAAGAAGGCTCGCGGTTCTGGGAGGGAACGTGTCACCTTTGTGTGCATAATTCCAATTTGAAATACAAGCACATGTTCCAGTGAACCAAAGTTGGTTGAAAAATCACATGTGTGTCCTCGGGTAAATTTCTAGGTTCCATGCAAGAAATGGGAATGAAATTCAAAATTCTGGGCGTCGTGGCTAGGTTGGAAACATTGAGAAACTTAGTTTTTTAATTCCTGTAAATCCAAAACACGCATGAAAATAATGAAACTTGGCTTGGTGCCATGACATGGCACCAACATGCTGTGGTAAATTTGCAGTCCGAATTGTGAAGGCGCACACATTAATAATCAACAAAGTCATTTTGGAACAAGTGTTGTCATGTTACAATCGGAAACACAAGTATTATTGAAACCGTGGGCGTTCTATTTACTAGTACCATTTACGTGCTGCCACGCGTCCCCATTTTTTATTAGCTGGGAGGCGCCGTGCAGGGTAGCTATTTGAGTACGAGAGGCGTGCGATTAGACCCCTGTGCGTGCTTATGGGAGGAGAGCCCTTTGACCTACATCTGTCGTCCACCTCTCTCCCAAGGTCTCCATTAATGGCGCTCGAGCCTCTGTTTAATGGCATGGGTATTTCTCACTCGACTGAGATTTAAGAGAGAAAAAAGAAAATCTGAAAGCACGGATCTTGATGTAAGATCCGACGAACCTATATAGCATCTACTGCGACTTATAGCAAGACTAATGAATATATAAGGATGATTAATTTTTTTATCAAAGAAGGGCTTGCCCCTTCCGATTTTCATTACTGAAAACCACCAGAATTCACAAGAAGTTCAGCACAACTCTAGCCTAACACGAAGGACTAAAAGCTACTAGATTGAAATCGCAATATCCCAAGAGGCCAACAAAGGCCAAACATCCATGCTAGAACCCAACATTTCACAACCGACGACACAATCCACATCCTAAACCGATTATTACATCAAAAGAAACCAGGAAACTAGTCTCCGCAGGGAGCGGCAATGAGCTCTTTCGTGTCCTCAAGACGCTGCTTGAGAACATCCACGGATTCCTCCACCAGCCTTTGGCGCTCGTTGCGGAGCATGTCATTCTCGTCCATAAGTTTCTTCAACAAGGAACTGGTCTCCTCCTGCAAGTCTGCACTTCGGACGATCTTATCCCTCAACAGGTCGCGCTCGGCCCGGAGCCTCTCATTGCCCTCCCTTAGTTGCCGGATGACGCCGGTAGCCTGTTCAAACGAGGCTATCATGTCGTCCTGCAACCTCGCTGAGCCGGAGATCTGATCCATCTGGCTATGGACGATCGCATGCATGCGCCTATAATAACCGTCGCCTGCCCGCGAGAAATTTTCCCAGGCCGCCGCGGCGCGGCGGGACATCTCTGTTGCATTCGTGGCGCGGCGGGACATCTCTGCTGCTTCCGCGGCGCGGCCGGACCAGTCTACTGCAGCGGCGTAGCGGGACCTCTGTGCTGCTACTTCCGCGCGGCGGGACATGTCGGCTGCTCTCGCAGCGAGGCGGGACATCTCTCGTGCTTCCACTTCCATGCTCGCCTCTCCCTGGTGGCAATCTCTTGACCCAGAACTCACGCTGGGCATGGCAGACGCAAGGGAAGGATGCTGAATGACTTGTTTGTTTTTGTGGATGAGTTGAGGAGGAATGTGCAGTCATCTTGGCATACTAGTATTTATAACCGAGTACTAATACGCTCCTAAGTGGGAAACCGTTTAGGTTGTGATCGGTGTGAACAAGTTTGCAATTCAATATAGCGTGGAGTAATTTGGAATGTGACGAGACGCAAGCTCAAAATTTATTGACGGTTCTAGTTTCGAAGTGTGGCACTATTCCCGGATGGAGTACTTCTTTTTCTACTCCCTCTCCGGTTTTATAGGGCTTATCTCAAAATTTTAGTTTTTCCATTTTATAAGGCTCAATTTGGTTGTCCCCAACACATGTTCAGATTCCAAGGTGCATTAAATCATTGCATGCAAGTATTAAGAGAAAATTGACCAATGCATGTACTTTATGCATGCATGCATTGCAATTAATGCATTAAACCTATCTCTCATGACTTCTCGCACGCACCATCGTGCCACCCACAAAAACTTGTACTCTGAGTTTAGTAGTATGTTATACAGGAAGAGAAGAGGTGCACGCACGCACTCGTCCTCTCACACACGCGTCTGTTTTTTCTCAAAAAGGAGATGATGACCCCCGGCCTCTGCATCTAGGAGTCACACACGCAAATTATTGAAATATATCGAGTGCAGTGCTTTGATGTGTCGCGTCAACTCATACATCAATGAGAAGTTTGATTATCCTCTCCCTCGCGGACTTAACTGCACCTGCCTTTGGCTGTATGACAGGTTGGCCACACACTTGTAGGGCCCACCTGTCATACACGCAAAGGCAGGAGCGTCCCTCCCTTGCCCATGAGCGTGGTGGCTGGCAAGACTAGGAGAAGCTTTCACTACACGCTCTCCCTCCCGCACGCGATGGACATGCAGCAGTTCAATCGGTGTCAGATGGCCAGAAGCGTACTGTAGTACTCCTCTAGTGCAGTAGTATTCCATCATTGTTTGACTTCCCGAAGAGGCGAAGAGCTAAGCGCAGCCCGGACGCTCGTGTGGCAGTTTCATGTGTATAGTAGTCTAGGATAGCGTGTACCATGCATGTAATCTTAAAATCGTTGGGGTCGGCTCCATGCTATGTGGCCGTCTCGAAGTTTTAAAAAAAATTAAAATAGTCTACTAGCCCTACCCGAAAACTGCTGCGCGTACTGCCCGGGAAAAGCCCTGCCCTCAACTTTTAACTACGCAAAAATAGTTCGAGCTCGTTCGTTCTATATAAATACAGTACTTACTGTATGTTTATTCACCCATGGGGTTGTTCAATGAATGGAGGGGCGGGGAGCACAAGTGAACAATACTGTAGTACTACTAGTAGTAAGTAGGAGTCGTATAGTAGTCACCTTAAATAGAGAGTTTCTTTTCTTTAATGACACGTACACAAATTGAAACGCTTGTTGTGGAGAGAAAAAGATAATCACTCCACTATATATGGACGCAGGGGCCTGAGCGCTTGCTTTACTAGGGTTGCTCTCTTCATTCTCTCATCCTCTCTAGATATAAACAAGACAGCGGTAGCGACATTTTCTCTCTGCTCACTGCTGATCACATATCCGGCCGAATCCCTTCGGCCGGTGTGTGTAGAGGACTAAAAGGTGCATCATTCACGCGGTCATCGCCGTCGAGGGAGGAAACCCACAGCTTCCGGAGGGGCCCAATCCTCTGCCCGTGCCGTTCTCTCCGACACATGGCCGGCTCGGGAGGTCCTCCGACCCTTCTTCCTCCCTGCCGTATTGTCCGCAGATCCGACCTGCCGCCGCCGACATCCCGGCGACCCTCAAGTATAAGTCCTTCGAAAGTGGCCTTGCTCTACTGCCCAGCTCCCCATGTGTCTGCATGTGCATCTTTTTCTACTCCCATCAGCTCTTCCAAAGCCACCTAAATATTTTGTATTATTAGAGGTAAATCTACTTCATGAATTTGAATCTAGGGCTTTGTTCAAACAACAAAGAAAGGGGGGAAAGTTGTAGCATGAATCTAGGACTTGATTCAAGGAGGAAATAATATGGTGAAAGTAGTAGAGATCGGATACCCAACCGGTCTCTTGGTTGAAAAGGGAAATAATGGGAAAACGCAGTACAAACTGGATAAGGAACAGATCTAGTATTGGTTGAAAAAAGGATAGAAAGTGGCGGCTGGTGGACAAGTCAACAGAGTATGTCCAGGATTAGATTTGCTGCCATCACATAGTAAAAGGTCTCCAGGATTAGATTTGCTGCCCTCACATAGTAAAAGGTCTCAGGATTATATTTGCTGCCCTCACATAGTAAAAGGTCTCCAGGATTAGATTTGCTGCCCTCACATAGTAAAAGGTCTCCAGGATTAGATTTTCTGCCCTCACATAGTAAAAGGTCTCCAAGATTAGATTTGCTGCCCTCACATAGTACAATGGCACTCCTGCTGTTTTCCCCAGTATGATAAGTAAGTTGCTCCTTTACGCTGCTGAGTGTCCTGGTGTCCCCACGGTCCCATGCCCTTAAACCAACTCTTTAGCTGCTGTTGATTTACTGTGTCTGGTAAGCAAGCAATGCCACCATTAAAGTAATCCCATATTTGAGGAATCTCATTGTTGATCATAATGCTTCTGGTAACATGAAGCATTGTTGACCTTTTAAAATTTCTACTGTCCTTACGTGATTGCCATGAACATAATTAAGATGCTTCTTTCCGTTTTGTATATGTTTCGTATATTCTTATTGACCAGCAACTATTTACTTTCTATCTTTTTGTGCAGATAGGGATATCCATTTCACCTTGTTGCTATTGTGACCTTTTGGTGAACTGCACAAAACACTTTTTTTGGAATGAGTGTCTTGTGCAGTTCAACTAAAATGTCATGTGGGCAACATCTCTCAATTTTGGTGGAACTGCACAAAATGGTGATTGGAGTTTCCAAAATCTCCGTCAAGTTCTGCTGGTAATCTCGTGCAACATTTTATTAGCCTTTGCAAGATGGAGCCGTCACTGTCACCACAATGGCACTTTATTTTAGTGGAACTGCACAAAAGGATAAGAAAATTATAGTTGCACCTTACATGAGCCGGACAACCAACCTTAATGTTCCTCAATTTTAGTGCAACTACTGAAGAAGAACCTGCCAGCTCACAAGAGCAAGTACTTCTTGCTAGCTGAATGATGCAATCTTTGCTTCATTTCAGGTGAACTGCAGAAAAAGGCGCATGAATTGAATCATGGAACTCCAGGCAGACCTCATCCAAGTAGAGCTGGAGGTTGAGTTCAAGGAGGCCGCAATTAAAGCGAAATCATGCTCTCCTGTCTCCTTGTTTGTGTTGTGCAAACATGCTGTGCAAATAGGAATACTCAACTACAGATGTTGTGACGGTCAAGAGCATTCGCCAAGTTCTTCGATTGTATGACATGGCTAACCAAGATAGATTTAATCCCGATATTCACTTTATCAAAAGGCTCTAATGGGTTGGTTCTGAATCTTGCAAGCCGGGAATCAGTGAGATGTGTAGGCATCTTTGTTGTACTTATTATTTGGATCTTATTTGTTGGTTCTGAATCTTGCAAGCTGGGAATCAATGAGATGTGTAGGCATCTTTGTTGTACTTATTATTTGGATCTTATTTGTTGGTTCTGAATCTTGCAAGCTGGGAAACACGGCATGATGATGCAGAGGACAACAACCATAACAAACAGTTCAAACTTGGTAGTATTATCTTCGTGAAAGTGCGACAAATGTGCTGATCGTGTGCGTCCTGAGAATAATAATTCTAATTGTTGTGCATGTTGATCCTGTGGCACTGATAGAACGAGCGAATGCATTGCTTCTTTTAAGTACAAATTTCTATTAAAGCTAATTAAATTTAAGTAAAGTGACCACTAACTCCTGTTATTACAGTACCAATAGAGACCTGCTCGTGAACCAACGTGTGGCCGAGGGTGCATCTTCTGCCGGGCATGCAACGGACGAGGGAGGGGTAGTAACTGTTGTCGCCTGTACACACTCAGCTTACTGTTGAATCTAGTTCCCCAAGAGCTAAAAAAACGAACTGCTGCGGCCGCCTACACACTCGTTCACTCGAAGAGACTCCAATGGCGATCCAAGGGGTGAGCCTGCTGGATATGGACTTCAGCAAGGAGTTCCCCTTTGAGTTCGCCATTCAGTCCTATGGCTGCACCAAGTTGAATGTGATGTACACCAACGATACGGACTCGGTGAAGCTCTGCCTCGCCTCAGTCCTATGGCTGCACCAGGTTCTAGAGCATTCGCCCGTTTCATCGGCAGCGCCAACTGCACCTACGCTACGGTGGAGAGAAGGAAGAACGCGATGATTCAGCCATCTGGTGAAACAAGCTTGTCGACATCCAGAAGCAATACAAGATCATCAGCAATGGGCAGGAGAAGGATTCCGTGGTTGACCTCGCTGAGACCATCATCGACCCCTGATACGCCAACATGAAAGAAGACGACCTGAACACGTGGGACGTACCTGTGAATCTAGCCTACATAACCTACGTGGCCAAGGACGCATACGCATGCTACGACATGTACAGGAAGATCTTGGACATGAGGTCGTGTCTGCTTCCCGTAACCGACGAGTACATGGACAGCCGCAGCGTCATGATCAAGCGAGCCAGGAAGGTCTAGATGTTGTACTTTATCTGTTTATAAGCACCTTTATCATCTGAGTGTTTCATGCATTAGCCTATGTGTCGTAATTATCTGTTTTGTCTGAAATATTTCTTTTAAGAACCCATTAACCTGATTTCTTTTTAGTGGCTATTTGCTTATGTATCTAAACTAGTTCACTTGTCCGTAAAAAAACTAGTTCACTCGGCTGCCGTGCTTTGAATCTCCTTCCTCCCAACATATTCCCCTCCTCAAGTGGACCCAGCAGGTATCTGAATTTTCTCCCACTTTCTTTTTCGATGTAAACTGAGTTTTCTCCCAGTACTTTCCCCTAGAACCAAATCAACTGTCCCACGTCTAGCCTAAAAAATAATAATACCCCATGTACTATTAGCTCATCAAATTAAAATGATATTTTATTTCGTAAGTTGAAAGTTCTTACAAAATAATAATAATAATTGTTTATATATAACTTGGCAAGTTAACTCCTAGTGATTGCGTACATAAGCTTGCAAAGATTTTACTGACGTGCAATCATGTGTTTATGTTTTTATAACATTTCTCCGTTTAGCCCAACATGATATTTTCACCCAGCCCAGCAAGTCCGCGGATTTCGAGAAAAATGAAAATTGGATTTAAACGGGCTGCATAGATGCTACATTATTGTTTCACCCAGCCCACCAAATGGACTAAAAAACAAATGGACTGACAGCTAGGTCCACGGCCACAGCCTAGTTTTTTTTGTGATTTGCCAAGTAAGTCGCTTTGTCAGGCCTGTTGTGCTGCAAATCTTTCAAGACGAGGAGAGCTTTCATTCGGCTCGCCGAGAAAATGGCCCATCAGTAATGAGAAATGGGTTGTACATTTTTAAAACACATCAAACCGGCAATTAGTTTCAAATATCTTTTTTTTCATTTCGAGATTTTCACTTACATTATTTTTTCTGCGTGGAGAATTTGTTGGATTTTATATTGATATACATTTATTTTTAAAATCAGTTTGAATGCGAGTCGAAATTTCAGGATTAAAAATAGTTCGGACCGCACCGAAATATGCAAAATTTCGTATAATTTTTTAACCGTGGCCACAATATGGGTTGTAATGCTAACAAAAAGAATATGGACTCCAAAAAAACCTTAAGAATTAGCAAATGGGTTGTATGCTGTTTTCCACAGATTTGAGGCTTTCCTAAAAAAGGTTGACGCACAAGCAGTGACTGTTGGATGTCCATCGAATGGCCGTCGTGCTTCTTCAATCTGTGCTCTTCCTGCTCCAGCCGCTCAAACAAGCGCCGGTGGGAGGACTGCCTGCTCCCTCCTCCCCGCGGCCGGTTGTGCTGCCGCGCAGGCCTCACCGCCCCACCGTACTCCCATCGCTGGCCTAGCCATCCCTCTACTCACCCACACCTCCTGTTATTCTCCGGCGATGGCAGACGAACCAGTAAACCCTCGTACAGTCGTACTCCCCTCCGCGTGGGAAACAACTGCCGAGTCTTCCCTGCCTCCATGTCGTTCCCTTCCTAAGCCTCGTCGTCGTCCACCGCTCTGGTGCTCTCGGCGCGGCCTGGTCAACGTGGTCAATGACCGACATGCATCTGAAGTGGACTGTAGGTGGAGAGGCCGACAGCTGGGTCCACGTCCGCACGCAAGGAAATGCCTCATTATTACGTGCAAAACAATGATCCCTCCACCTGTCATCAGGGACCCACCGAAAGGGCCTCTTTATTTCGCGAAAAAAACGTTACTGCCACTGACAGCTCGGACCCACCAGCTATATCTTCGCACGCAAGGAAGTGCCTCCTTATTACGCACAAAAAAAATGAATACTCCCCCTGTTAGCTGGGACCCAGTATAGTGGCAGGCTGACTTGTGGGCCTACTAAGTTGACGGGGACGGAGGGCTTTGTCAAGTTAGTCAATATATGCACGATTCTAGCTCCAGTGACCATTCGATGTCCATCCAACGGCCATAGTGCTTCTTCAACCTCTGGTGTTCTTGCTCCAGCCGCCCAAATCAGTGCCGGTCGTGCCTCGTGCTCCTGCCTCCTATGGCCGTATGCGATGCGGCGGAGGCCTCACCACCCCCTACTACTCCCACCGCTGGCCAGGCCATCCCTCTACTCACCCACACCCCCTGTTATTCTGCAGCGACGGCAGCCTCACACCGCAGCGAACCAGTGAACCCTCGTACTCCTCTACGCATGGGCATCCACTGCCGCGTCTTCCCCGGCTCCGCGTCGTCCCCTTCCTAGGCCTCGCCGTCGTCCACCGCCCTGGTGCTCTCGGCGCAGCGTGGTCAACGTGGTCAAGGAACGGCTTCCATCGGACGTGGAATGCACGTGGAGAGGCTGACAGCTGGGTCCACGGCCGCAGCAAGGAAGTGCCTCCTTATTACGTGCAAAATAATTATTCCTCCACCTGATAGCAGGGACCCACCGGACGGGCCACCGTATTTCGCGAAAAAAATGTTTCCCCCTGACTGTTGGGACCCACCAGCTACACCTTCGCATGCAAGGAAGTGTGTCCAGGCAAAAAAACAAAACGATTCGCCCCCTGACTGTTGGGACCCACCAGCTACATCTTCATACGCAAGGAAGTGCCTGACAGTCGGGACCCACCTGGTCGAAGCGTACGTAGCGTTGTCATTCTGGTTGCGAACGTGTACGTACATATATACTGGTCGATGTAGAGGCGCACACGTGTCGTAGTAGAGGCGTGCACGTGTCGTAGTAGAGGCGCGCACGTAGCATGTACATGTATGTACAGCGGCCAGGGTGCAAGAAAGAAAATACGGCCACGTACGTACATACGGGCAGGGTCTCGAACGCCTACTCGCGCATACGTACGGCCAGGGCTCGTGTACATGGCTGGGTCGGAACGGAGAAACAGCATCGTTGTCGTGTTCATGGGGAGGCAGCGTCGTCGTTGTATTCATGGGGAGGCAACGGAATGCGTAGTGTTCATGGGGAGGCAACGGAATGCGTCGTGTTCATCGGGAGGCAACGGAACGTGTGGGAGCCAACTGGCTAGGTCAAAACGGAATGCGTGGTCGTGTTCATCGGGAGGGCTTGGACAGAACAGGCGATGGAAACGAGGCCTGAACGGGGTCCTGTTGATCAGGAGGGGTCTGGCGTATCGCAAAACGGAGGAAACGGACCTCCTACGGTCGAAACGGGTGTCCTGTTGATCGGGAGGGGTGTGGCGTACCGCAAAACGGACGAAACGGACCTCCTACGGTCAAAACGGGGGTCCTGTTGATCGGGAGGGGTGTGCCGTACCGCAAAACGGATGAAACGGACATCCTACGGTCAAAACGGGGGTCCTGTTCATCGGGAGGGGTGTGGAGTACCGTAAAACAGGACTCCACGGGATACTGTTCATCTCCACCGTCGACCTCCTCCAGCCTCCACGGGCTACCGTCAACCTCCTCCAGCCTCCACGGGCTCTTGTTCATCCAGCCTCCACCGTGCGCTACTGTTCAACCACCCCTCCACCGTCTACTGTTCATCCAGCCCTCCACACCACGGGGTCCTGTTCAACCACCCCTCCACGGGCACCCCTCCACCGTCTACTGTTCATCCAGCCCTCCACCACACCACGGGGTCCTGTTCATCCAGAGGCAACGCCACCGCTCACTGTTCATCCAACCCCCCCCCTCAACGCTCATTGTTCATCCTAGAGGCAGCATCGATCGGCTTCAGTTAGCAGCAGTAGCGAAGGAATCGCTTGATCGGGTTCAGTTAACATCCATCGATCGATCGCTCGGGTTCAGTAACGCGTAGCCTGCAGTGCAATCGCTCGGGTTCAGTTAGAGCCCAACGGCTCGCTCGGGTTCAGTTAGAGCCAATGCCTAGCACACACGCGCATACGTGTACGAGAGAAACGCGCATCGCTCGGCCCCCGACCTCCCACCGTAACCGGGAACTCCCCGAAATTTTCCTCCCCCTCGCTTCTACCATGGTTTTTTCCGTCATGGACGGCCCAAAGAATGTCATGCAGCCGCGTCTCCGGCCCGCCCAAGACGAAAAGCCCATTTTCTGTCATGATTTTTTGTCATAGAAGTAGGAGCCCACCACATCTATGATGATACCGGGTTTTGTCACAATTATCGTCATAGAAGTGTCATATGTATGACAGAAAAAAATTCGTTCGGCCCAAAATGTCACGGATGTGTCTTTTTTTGTAGTGTTATGTGAAAAAGCTTCAGCCTGATAAGCTCAAACCCAAATTGGAGAAGTGTATCTTCATAGGATACCCAAAAGAAACCGTTGGGTACACCTTCTATCATAGATCTGACGGCAAGATATTTGTTGCTAAGAATGGATTCTTTCTAGAGAAGGAGTTTCTCTCGAAAGAAGTGAGTGGGAGGACAGTAGAACTTGATGAGGTAATTGTACCTTCTCTCAAATTGGTAAGTAGCTCATCACAGAAACCCGTTCCCGTGATGCCTACACCAACTAGAGAGGAAGCTAATGATAACAATCAGGAAACTTCAGATCAAGTTACTACCAAACCTTGTAGGTCAACCAGAGCATGTTCCGCACCAGAGTGGTACGGTAATCCAGTTCTGGAAGTCATGTTAATAGACCATGATGAACCTACGAACTATGAGGAAGCGATGATGAGCCTAGATTCCGAAAAATGGCTTGAGGCCATGAAATCTAAGATAGGATCCATGTATGAGAACAAATTGTAGATTTGGTGGACTTCCCTAATGATCGGCAAACCATTGAGAATAAATGGATCTTCAAGAGGAAGACTGTCGGTGTCAAAACCGGCGGATCTCGGGTAGGGGGTCCCAAACTGTGCGTCTAAAGCGGATGGTAACAGGAGGCAAGGGACACGATGTTTACCCAGGTTCGGGCCCTCTTGATGAAGGTAATACCCTACGTCCTACTTGATTGTTCTTGATGATATGAGTATTACAACAGTTGATCTACCACGAGATTGCAGAGGCTAAACCCTAGAAGCTAGCCTATGGTATGATTGTATGTTGTCCTACGGACTAAACCCTCTGGTTTATATAGACACCGGAGGGGGCTAGGGTTACACAGAGTCGGTTACAAGGGAGGATATGTACATATCCGTATTGCGTAGCTTGCCTTCCACGCCAATTAGGAGAGTCCCATCCAGACACGGGACAAAGTCTTCAATCTTGTATCTTCATAGTCCAACAGTCCGGCCAAAGGATATAGTCTGGCTGTCCGGAGACCCCCTAATCCAGTACTCCCTCAGTAGCCCCTAAACCAGGCTTCAATGACGATGAGTCCGGCGCGCAGTATTGTCTTCGGCATTGCAAGGCGGGTTCCTCCACCGAATACTCCATGGAAGATTTTGAACACAAGGATAGTGTCCGGCTCTGCAAAACAAGTGCCATATACCATCGTAGAGAAAATAATATTTCCACAAATCCAATCTGCTGACATGTTTCAACAGCATGACATTGCTACAGCTTGAGCTTGCGTTGGATTTCCCCGAAGAGGAAGGGATGATGCAGCAGAGTAGCGTAAGTATTTCCCTCAGTTTCTGAGAACCAAGGTATCAATCTAGTAGGAGGCCACGCTCAAGTCCCTCGTACCTGCACAAAATGATAGCTACTCGCAACCAACGCGATTAGGGGTTGTCAATCCCTTCACGGTCACTTACGAGAGTGAGATCTGATAGATATAATATTTTTGGTATTTTTGGTATAGAGATGCAAAGTCAAAAGTAAAAGGCAAAGTAAAAAAGCAAAGCAAGATTAAAGTGATGGATATTGATATGATGAGAATAGACCCGGGGGCCATAGGTTTCACTAGTGGCTTCTCTCAAGAGCATAAGTATTCTACGGTGGGTGAACAAATTACTGTTGAGCAATTGACAGAATTGATCATAGTTATGAGAATATCTAGGCATGATCATGTATATAGGCATCACGTCCGTAACAAGTAGACCGAAGCGATTCTGCATCTACTACTATTACTCCACTCATCGACCGCTATCCAGCATGCATCTAGAGTATTAAGTTAAAAACAGAGTAACGCTTTAAGCAAGATGACATGATGTAGAGAGATAAATTCATGCAATATGAAATAAACCCCATCTTGTTATCCTCGATGGAAATGATACAATTCGTGCCTTGCTGCCCCTTTTGTCACTAGGAAAGGACACCGCAAGATCGAACCCAAAGCTAAGCACTTCTCCCATGGCAACAACTACCAATATAGTTGGCCAAACCAAACGGATAATTCAAAGAGAATTGCAAAGATAACCAATCATACATAAAAGAATTCAGAGAAGATTCAAGTATTATTCATAGATAGACTTGATCATAAACCCACAATTCATCGGTCTCAACAAACACACCGCAAAAAGAAGATTACATCGAATAGATCTCCACGAGAGAGGGGGAGAACTTTGTATTGAGATCCAAAGAGAGAGAAGAAGCCACCTAGCTAATAACCATGGACCCGAAGGTCTGAGGTAAACTACTCACACTTCATCGGAGAGGCTATGGTGATGTAGAAGCCCTCCGTGATGACGGCCCTCTCCGGCGGAGCTCCAGAATAGGCCCCAAGATGGGATCTCGTGGATACAGAAAGTTGCGGCGGTGGAATTAGGTTTTTGGCTCCTATTCTGATCGTTTGGGGGTACGTAGGTATATATAGGAGGAAGGAGTACGTCGGTGGAGCACCGAGGGGCCCACGAGGTAGGGGGCGCGCCCTAGGGGGGTGGGCGCGCCCCCCACCCTCGTGACCGCCTCTTTGACTCCTTGGAGTAGGGTCCAAGTCTCCTGGATCACGTTCGGTGAGAAAATCACATTCCCGAAGGTTTTATTCCGTTTGGACTCCGTTTGATATTCTGTTTCTCCGAAATACTGAAATAGGCAAAAAACAGCAATTCTGGGCTGGGCCTCCGGTTAATAGGTTAGTCCCAAAAATAATATAAAAGTGGAAAATAAAGCCCAATATAGTCCAAAACAGTAGATAATATAGCATGGAGCAATCAAAATTTATAGATAAGTTGGAGACGTATCAGGCATCCCCAAGCTTAATTCCTGCTCGCCCTCGAGTAGGTAAATGATAAAAAGAGAATTTTTGATGCGGAGTGCTACTTGGCATAATTTCAATGCAAATCTTCTTAATTGTGATATGAATATTCAGATTCGAAAGATTCAAGACAAAAGTTTATATTGACATAAAAATAATAATACTTCAAGTATACTAACAAAGCAATTATGTCTTCTCAAAATATCATGGCCAAAGAAAGTTATCCCTACAAAATCATATAGTCTGGCTATGCTCTATCTTCACCACACAAAGTATTTAAATCATGCACAACCGCGATGACAAGCCAAGCAATTGTTTCATACTCTAACTTTTTCAAAACTTTTTCAATCTTCACGCAATACATGAGCGTGAGCCATGGATATAGCACTATAGGTGGAATAGAATGGTGGTTGTGGAGAAGACAAAAAGGAGAAGATAGTCTCACATCAACTAGGCGTATCAACGGGCTATGGAGATGCCCATTAATAGATATCAATGTGAGTGAGTAGGGATTGCCATGCAACGGATGCACTAGAGCTATAAGTATATGAAAGCTCAAAAAGAAACTAAGTGGGTGTGCATCCAACTTGCTTGCTCATGAAGACCTAGGGCAATTTGAGGAAGCCCATCATTGGAATATACAAGCCAAGTTCTATAATGAAAGATTCCCACTAGTATATGAAAGTGATAACATGAGAGACTCTCTACTATGAAGATCATGGTGCTACTTTGAAGCACAAGTGTGGTAAAAAGATGGTAACATTGTCCCTTCTCTCTTTTTCTCTCATTTTTTTATTTGGGCCTTTTCTCTTTTTATGGCCTCTTTTATTTATCTTTTTATTTGGGCATCTTTGGCCTCTTTTATTTATTTTTCGTCCGGAGTCTCATCCCGACTTATGGGGGAATCATAGTCTCCATCATTCTTTCCTCACTTGGGACAATGCTCTAAAAATGATGATCATCACACTTTTATTTTTCTTACAAATCAACAATTACAACTCGATACTTAGAACAAAATATGACTCTATATGAATGCCTCCGGCGGTGTACGGGAATATGCAATATGACAATGATGAATGTGTCATGATAAACGGAACGGTGGAAAGTTGCATGGCAATATATCTCGGAATGGCTATGGAAATGCCATAATAGGTAGGTATGGTGGCTGTTTTGAGGAAGGTATATGGTGGGTGTATGATACCGGCGAAAGGTGCGCGGTATTAGAGAGGCTAGCAAAGGTGGAAGGGTGAGAGTGTGTATAATCCATGGACCCAACATTAGTCATAAAGAACTCATGTACTTATTGCAAAAATCTAGAAGTTATCAAAGCAAAGTATTACGCGCATGCTCCTAGGGGGATAGATTGGTAGGAAAAGACCATCGCTCGTCCCCGACCGCCACTCATAAGGAAGACAATCAATAAATAGATCATGCTCCGACTTCATCACATAATGGTTCACCATACGTGCATGCTACGGGAATCAGAAACTTTAACACAAGTATTCTTTAAATTCACAACTACTCAACTAGCATGACTCTAATATTATCACCTCCATATCTCAAAACAATTATCATGCTTCAATCTTTTCTTAGTATTCAACACACTCAAAAGAAAGTTTCACAAATCTTGAATACCAAGCATATTATTATTAAGCAAATTACCATGCTATTAAGAGACTCTCAAAATAATTTAAGTGAAGCATGAGAGATCAATAGTTTCTTTAAAACAAATCCACCACCGTGCTCTAAAATATCTAAGTGAAGCACATAGAGAAAAATTATAACGCTCAAAAGATATAAGTGAAGCACATAGAGCAAAACTACTTAGCTCAAAAAGATATAAGTGAAGCACATAGAGCATAACTACATAGCTCAAAAGATATAAGTGAAGCACATAGAGTATTCTATCAAATTTTAATTCATGTATGGCTCTCTCAAAATGTGTGTACATCAAGGATGATTGTGTAATACTAAAACACAAAGACAAAAATAATACAAGACGCTCCAAGCAAAACACATATCATGTTGGTGAATAAAAACATAGCTCCAAGTAAATTACTGATGGAAGTGGACGAAAGAGGGGATGCCTTCCGGGGCATCCCCAAGCTTTGACTTTTTGGTGTCCTTGGATTATCTTGGGGGAGCCATGGGAATCCCCAAGATTGGGCTCTTGCCACTCTTTGTTCCATAATCCATCAAAAGAATTCACCCAAAACTTGAAAACTTCACAACACAAAACTCAATAGAAATCTCGTGAGCTCCGTTAGAGAAAGAAAACAAAAAACCACTTCAAGGTACTGTAATGAACTCATTCTTTATTTATATTGGTGTTAAACCTACTTTATTACAACTTCTCTATGGATTATAAACTATTTTACTAGCCATAGATTCATCAAAATAAGCAAACAACACACGAAAAAACAGAATCTGTCAAAAACAGAACAGTCTGTAGTAATCTATAACTAACGCAAACTACTGGAACCCCAAAAATTCTAAAATAAATTGCTGGACGTGAGGAATTTATCTATTAATCATCTGCAAAAATAATTAACTAAATATCACTTTCCAAATAAAAATGACAGCAGTTCTCGTGAGCGCTAAAGTTTCTGTTTTTTTACAGCAAGTTCAACAAGACTTTCCCCAAGTTTTCCCAACGGTTCTACTTGGCACAAACACTAATTAAACACAAAAAAACACAACAAAAACAGAGGCTAAATAATTTATTTATTAAATAACAGCAAGGATTAACATTGGGTTGTCTCCCAACAAGCGTTTTTCTTTAAAGCTGTATAGTTAGGCATAATATTTCAATGATGCTCACATGAAAGACAAGAATTGAAGCACAAAGAGAGCATCATAAAACACGTGACAAACACATCTAAGTCTAACATACTTCCTATGCATAGGCATCTTATAGGCAAACAAATTATCAAGGCAAGTAAAAACTAGCATATGCAAGGAAGCGGAAAGAAACAATAGCAATCTCAACATAACGAGAGGTAATTTAGTAACATGAAAATTTGTACCACCATATTTTCCTCTCTCGTAATAATTACATGTAGGATCATAAGCAAATGCAACAAAATAGCTATCACATAGAATACTTTCAACATGATCCACATGCATGTAAATTTTACACTCTTCCAAAATAGTGGGATTAACATTAACTAAAGTCCTGACCTTTCCAAACGCACTTTTATCGAAAACTTCATAAGATTGAACATTCACCAAATATGTGGGATCTAAAGTTGACATTCTTCCGAACCCACTTTCAATATTATTGCAAACATTATAATCAATCTCATATTCATCATGGGGCTTAAATAAATTTTCAAGATCATAAGAAGAATCACCCCAATCATGATCATTGCAACAAGTAGAGGACATAGCAAAACTAGCATCCCCAAGCTTAGGGTTTTGCATATTATTAGCACAATTTATATTAATAGAATTTATACTATCATCATTGCAATCATGGTTTTTATTCAAAGATCAATCGTGAATCACTTGATGAAGTAATTCATCACACTTTTCATATTCACGAATTTCAAGCAAAACCTCATGAAGATAATCTAGTGCACAAAACTCACTAGCAATTGGTTCAACATAACTGGATCTCTTAAAAAGGTTAGCAAGCGGATTAGGATCCATAGATCTTAGGTTCTCTTTTTAGTAATAAATAAACGACGATTCCAACCATACGAGCAAACAAAAAGCAAGCTGGCAAAAAAGGCAAATAGAGAGGGAGGATAGAGAGAGAGGGCGAATAAAACGGCAAGGGTGAATTGGGGGGAGAGGAAAATGAGACGCAAATGGCAAATAATGTAATGCGAGAGATAGGGATTGTGATGGGTACTAGGTATGTTGACTTTTTGTGTAGACTCCCCGGCAACGGCGCCAGATATTCTTCTTGCTACCTCTTGAGCTTGCGTTGGATTTCCCTGAGAAGGAAGGGATGATGCATCAGAGTAGCGTAAGTATTTCCCTCAGTTTTTGAGAACCAAGGTATCAATCCAGTAGGAGGCCACGCTCAAGTCCCTCGTACCTGCACAAAACGATAGCTACTCGCAACCAACGCGATTAGGGGTTGTCAATCCCATCAGGGTCACATACGAGAGTGAGATCTGATAGATATAATATTTTTGGTATTTTTGGTATAGAGATGCAAAGTGAAAAGTAAAAGGCGAAGTAAAAAGCAAAGCAAGATTAAAGTGATGGAGATTGATATGATGAGAATAGACCCGGGTTCCATAGGTTTCACTAGTGGCTTCTCTCAAGAGCGTAAGTATTCTATGGTGGGTGAACAAATTACTGTTGAGCAATTGACAGAATTGAGCATAGTTATGAGAATATCTAGGCATGATCATGTATATAGGCATCACGTCCGTGACAAGTAGACCGAAACGATGCTGCATCTACTACTATTACTCCACTCATCGACCGCTATCCAGCATGCATCTAGAGTATTAAGTTAAAAACAGAGTAACGCTTTAAGCAAGATGACATGATGTAGAGAGATAAATTCATGCAATATGAAATAAACCCCATCTTGTTATCCTCGATGGCAACGATACAATACGTGCCTTGCTGCCCCTTCTGTCACTGGGAAAGGACACCACAAGATCGAACCCAAAGCTAAGCACTTCTCCCATGGCAAGAACTACCAATCTAGTTGGCCAAACCAAACGGATAATTCGAAAAGACTTGCAAAGATAACCAATCATACATAAAAGAATTCAGAGAAGATTCAAATATTATTCATAGATAGACTTGATCATAAACCCACAATTTATCGGTCTCAATAAACACACCGCAAAAAGAAGAAGATTACATCGAATAGATCTCCACGAGAGAGGGGGAGAACTTTGTATTGAGATCCAAAGAGAGAGAAGAAGCCATCTAGCTAATAACTATGGACCCGAAGGTTTGAGGTAAACTACTCACACTTCATCGGAGAGGCTATGGTGATGTAGAAGCCCTCCGTGATGACGGCCCTGTCCGGCGGAGCTCCGGAACAGGCCCTAAGATGGGATCTCGTGGATACAGAAAGTTGCGGTGGTGGAATTAGGTTTTTGGCTCCTGTTCTGATCGTTTGGGGGTACGTAGATATATATATAGGAGGAAGGAGTACGTCGGTGGAGCACCGAGGGGCCCACGAGGCAGGGGGCGCGCCCCCCACCCTCGTGACCGCCTCTTTGACTCCTTGGAGTAGGGTCCAAGTCTCCTGGATCACGTTTGGTGAGAAAATCACGTTTCCGAAGGTTTTATTCCGTTTGGACTCCGTTTAATATTCTATTTCTCCAACATACTGAAATAGGCAAAAAAATAGCAATTTATGGGCTGGGTCTCCGGTTAATAGGTTAGTCCCAAAAATAATATAAAAGTGGAAAATAAAGCCCAATATAGTCCAAAACAGTAGATAATATAGCATGGAGCAATCAAAAATTATAGATACGTTGGAGACGTATCAGACATCATGTCACGGCCCGGTCTTTATTCGAACCGTTTTTCTCAACCAGCACCACACATATTGCGGGGCGGTTTTCTCGACACATCTTGTCAAAGCAGAGATCGTGTCCCCCTTATTACGGGATTCTCATCAATACGGACGCGGGTAACCCAACCGCGCCATTACTTGCAGCGCTTGGGGAATAAGAGGTTTTACCAAGCGAGGGGGAGGCGCATCGCCTCTTCAGCACTTATAAAGGGACAAGAATTTACCCTCTTCACCCATACCTTCTTCCCAACTCATTCCATTCTGCTCAGGCTCCAACGCGCGAGCGTTCACCTCCTCTACTCACAAGAGGTCTTCCAAAGATGGCTGGATCCGGAGCAGGAGGCAAATGGATGGTCTCTACTGTCCGAGAGAAGGATATCAAAAAGCTTCGGGAGGCCAGGTATCTGGCCAAGAAAATCGGCCACCGTCTCCCGACGGCAGGACAGATCGTCCCCACTCCGGAACCCCACGAGAGGGTTGTATTCCTCCCTCACTTCGTCCGCGGGCTGGGATTTCCCCTCCACCCATTCGTTCGCGGTATCATGTACTATTATGGGATCGATCTTCATGATCTGTCCCCTAATTCCTTCCTCAACATCTCGACATTCATTGTCGTGTGCGAGGCTTTTCTCCGCGTTTCGCCACACTTTGGTTTATGGCTAAAGGTCTTTAATGTGAAGCCCAAGGTGGTGGGCGGCGAGCACGCCGAGTGCGGGGGCGCTATGGTGAGCAAGATGCCCAACGTCATATGGCCAACAGGAACTTTAATGATTCTATCAAGGAGTGGCAACAACAGTGGTTTTACATCACTGAGCCGAGCGGCAAGGAGCGGGCCACTTCTCTCGAGTTTCGATCTGGCGCCCCTCTGCAGCTTATGTCCTGGGTCAAGAAAGGACTGGATTGGTCCTCGTCCGATGAACTGTCGGTGCTCCAAACGCGCGTTAAAGATATGGGAGATAAGAACATTGAACTCGTCGATGTAGTCCAGGTGATGTTAGTCCGCCGGATACTGCCTTGTCAACACCGGACTTGCAATCTATCAGAGTTTGATCCGGCCAAACACCAAACCTTGCGAAGGCTCTTCGGCTCGTCGCGTGAGGATATTTGGAAGGTGCTTTTTAAGTCCAGCAAATCATGGCCGGACTCCACCAAAGACCGCAGGTACCAACTGTCCCGCCCTGCAAGTACGGTGAGTTTGTCAAACTTTTCCATCCGCATGACCCAATGGACGCGCTTGACGCGTGTTTATTCAACTTTCCCAGAGCTGGACGAAGAAGGCGGAGCGGATCCATTGTCCGATCCCGCTGCTCGAAGACCCGACCATCCCACTTCTGACGAAGATGCTGGTCCCGGCGCCTTACAAGGTGCCGGAGAAGACGGCCGAGAAGGGGCTAAAAAGACCCGGGGCAGCCTTCGTCGTCGCGGCACTTCGGGCACAATACCCGAAGGCTTTGATGCCCATTCCGCCTTCGAAGAGGACAAAAAGGAGGAGGGAGATGAATCCCCTACGGAGGGAAGAAGGAAGAGGACGGCCTCCGCATCTTTGGAGGACGAACTACCCAAAAGAGGAAAGATTCCTCGTCAAGAGGAGTCTCCTGCCACCGCCGACAGCGGCCTGGCATGGGATCCCAAGGCCCAGCCCCTGGTGAACTCGTGAGTACCCGAATACGTTTAAGCGTCCGGACTCATCGTGGCTTAGTATTTTAACCTAAGCCATATATTTCTTGTAGTCCGGCGAGGTCCCGTACCGAACAATCCTCATCGAAGGACCTGCTGAGCTCAAACGCTGTGGAGAGCGGGACGCCCCCGAAGGACCCTTCCTCCAAACAGGTGCCAAACACCGAGGCCTCGTCCCGAAAGGACCCCGGCCAAGGAGAAAAGGAAAAAAACCGTGAAGGTGGCGCCTGGAGGTCGAACCGCAGGGGCCGGAAACGTGGGGAAAAAGATTCCGCCGGCAACCTCTGTCCATCCAGAAGTGTCAGATGCTTTGTTGGTGGCGCTACGAGATGCCTCCATCGTTGATGAACACCGTGCCCTGATGGGCGCAGTGATTGAGAAAATTCAGTCGACCGAGAGTGGACTGAACGAAGCCTGTATCAGTCTTATAAAAGGCTTTGAGGTATGTTATATGAGTTATCGAAGAGTGTCATAGTATAGATAGTAGCCCCTGATACACTGTTCGGTGAAAGAAAGAACCGGACAGGGGATCGAATTCATGATCTCAGGAAGACTCACTAAATGACATTGATTTCTCTCCTATTTCAAGCAGATACCTGTAGCGGCTGCTGCCTCTCACACTGCGGAGATCGCCGGACTGAATCAAAGTCTGGAGCGGGCCAAAGAAGAAATTGGCTGATTGCAAATGCAGTTGAGAGATAAACAAGGTATGCACTAGTATTATGTGCATTTATTGCGAGATAAATGTTCAGTATGAAGTAAGCCGCATAATTTGTGCTAGGAGTTATGACCGAAGTCGAGGCCCACAAAAGGGCCGTTGCTGAGGCCGAAAAAAAGGTGGCCACGAAGCGGGCTCTTCGTGAGAAACACGAAGCCAGAGTTATTAAAGCTGAGCAGGGGATGCAAGAGGCCATAAGTAAATGCGAGGCCTTGGAGCAGAGTTTAACGGAGAAAGAGTTCGAACACACCAAGGCGCGCCAAGCCACGAGCGACGCCCAAGGGGAAACCGAAAGCACGCTGCAAGGGATCCAAGAGGCGAGGAAGATCGCGGCAGGTAAGCTTTTCCCATGTAAAGAAAATATTTGAAGGAAAAACTATGTTTCTGATTGTGAATCTAGACTTCTCAGGTGTATTTGTCGAGTTGCCACACAGTATATCAGATGCCGCTCACTTCTACCGAGCCGAAGGAAGGAACACCGCCGATAAGCTTTTTTGGTCTCAATATTTGGCACCGAATTATCCGGTGCCTTTTGCCGATCAACTGAAACAGCTGATCGAACTGCATAAGGCGGTGGAACTAGCCATGAAACATGTGTTTATCCGGCTATGGCCTGCCGAACCGATTCCAAGCAGCTACTTCAGGCTCGTAAGGAAGCTTATAAGCGCTTGCCCTCAACTTGACGTCATCAAGCGGTCGGTCTATATAGAAGGAGCGCGAATGGCCTTCTCCCTTGCAAAGGTGCACTGGGGGAAGATGGATGCCGAAAAGCTGGTGACTGAAGGACCGCCAGAGGGGAAGGAGCACCGCAAGCCCGAATCATATTATAAGAGTGTCCTGAAAGGATCCTACCTTGTGGCGGAGCTATGTACCAAGGACATTATATTTCCCTGAATGCGGATCATACTGTCCGTTGTAATGTTTAAACAAGGTCGTTGATATGTCGACTGTTGTATAAAAGTTTACCCTCCTGTGCAGCCGTTTGTTTCTGCCCCCACGTAAGGAGTACGGGGGTGTTCGGGATAAACCTGAGCACTCTTTATCCCAGTTTTGGGTCCTCCAAGGGAGGTGCTCAGCACAACGAACCAGGCAATCAGACTATAGGGCTTTATCACTCTCACTTAGCCAGAGGAGCTTTAGTATGGTCGGCGCAGCCCCTTGTGTTCGGAAGACCGTACTAGGGGCTTTATGAGCGCTTGATCGAAAAAAAGCTGATCCATCGCACGCTGCATTGGTTATGGCATTGTGCGGAGAAATCCTTAAAGATTTTGTGACCGCTCGAACAGCTGACCGGCTCTCACCATATCATGACAGTCAGTTTTCAGCTTTCTCTACTGAGGTGCTCGTCCGGAAGAACCGGGACACAATCGCAGTAGTTCTCCCAGTGCTACCTTAGCCGATATAGCGGAGCGTAAGGTACCAAAACATAGGAGCCGGGCAAACCCAACTATTGACCCAAGACATGATTCGGAGCTGATGCATATAATGTTATAAGTTCGGGGTGCCAAGGTGTTCGGACTTTTATTGCCATGTTACGGGGAAGACGAAGCCCCTGGCATATTTAGGGCATACCGCTGTGTACGGATGTCGTTTGACGAAATGATTTCGATAAGAAATAACCAGCATGTAAACATCATATGAATCCACATGTTGTATAAATAATACGTCTATGCGTATGGTACAAGTAATGTGATAAAAAAAGGAGTTGTGATAGCAGAACCTGCTGTGACCAGGGGAAGAGGTTGAGTGCGGGTCCATATTGTAGCCGGATGGTCGCTGCAGGGAATGTCTAAGGATCCCCAGGCGCGTTCGAGCTGCCTCTATGGAGTCCGTCCTGGTCGGTGCAATGGTGGACTTGCAAAGGAAATATAAGAAATGTTTGCGTGCCGAAGGGCGATTGAGCCGCTGAGTTCGGCCTGTCGTGGCATTTGCCGGAGTGTTTTAATTGAACCCTGGACGAGCCAGAGTATCCTTCCGCAAAGTAGTTCGGAGCCCCTTGACGGTGTCCGGGAGCCTAGGTGTCGACTCGAGGTTCCGCTACACGGTGCTGCTCGGTGTTCTTGCTGCTAAGGGAGTGATGTATTCGTTGGCGTCGAAAGAAAATTCGGCCTTGCCATGAACCGTGATGACGCCGCGTGGACCGGGCATTTTGAGCTTACGGTAGGCATAATGTGGCACCGCATTGAATCGAGTGAACGCGGTTCGCCCGAGAAGTGCTTGATAGTCACTACAGAGAGAGGCGATTTCGAAGATTAACTCTTCGGTACGGTAATTTTCTAGTGATCCGAAGATTACCTCGAGGGAAATGGAGCCTGTACAGTTGACCTCCATACCTGGTATGATACCGCTGAAAGTGGCCTTAGTGGGCTTCATCGTTGACTGATCAATGCCCATCTCGCGCACTGTATCCTGGTAAAGCAGATTTAAACTGCTACCTCCATCCATAAGGACTCGAGTGAGGTGGAACCCGTTTATTATTGGGTCGAGGATTAGTGCGGCTAGATTGCCCCGGTTGGCGTTGACCGGACGATCCGTGCGGTTGAAGGTGACCGGCCCTAGCTTATATTGTGGGACGGCGAGTTCCGTTGAGCTGCCATCCTTAAGGGTGTATATCTGGTCAAAGTGGTCTGTTTGAGTGGTATTTACCACATTCACCGATTGAGTATGGGGGGAGTTTCTTTTTCCCTCCTGTGTTCGGAAATTTGGGCTCTTCGTCGCTATCGTCGCTTTGAGACCCTTCTTTGTGTTTGGCGCTTGCCCTGCCGGCTTGTTTGAAGACCCAGCATTCTCTATTGGTATGGGTGGCTGGCATATCTAGGGTGCCATGAATTAGGCATTGGCGAGTGAGTATGCGGTCCAGACTAGATGGACCCGGATTTGTATTTTTGGGCGGCCCTTTCCGCTGACCGGGCTTTGGCACCCTGAACCCGGCATTAACTACCGTATTATTGGTTTTATCACCATATTTGCGGCGCTTGTGTTTGTTGCGTCATGGTTTGTCGTTGGCATGTTTGTTATCTGGGGTGCCCGGATTCCTGGATGTGTTGTTGCTGCGAGCCAGCCAGCTATCCTCGCCCGCGCAAAAGCGGGTCATGAGTGTTGAGGGAGTCCTGGATTAGGGGGTGTTCGGATAGCCGAACTATACCTTCAGCCGGACTCCTGGACTATGAAGATACGAGATTGAAGACTTCGTCCCATGTCCGGAAGGGACTTTCCTTGGCGTGGAAGGCAAGCTTGGCGATACGGATATGTAGATCTCCTACCATTGTAACCGACTTTGTGTAACCCTAACCCTCTCCGGTGTCTATATAAACCAGAGGGTTTTAGTCTGTAGGACAACATACACAACAACAATCATACCATAGGCTAGCTTCTAGGGTTTAGCCTCTCTGATCTCGTGGTAGATCTACTCTTGTACTACCCATATCATCAATATTAATCAAGCAGGACGTAGGGTTTTACCTCCATCGAGAGGGCCCGAACCTGGGTAAAACTTCGTGTCCCTCGCCTCCTGTTACCATCCGGCCTAGACGCACAGTTCGGGACCCCCTACCCGAGATTCGCCGGTTTTGACACCGACATTGGTGCTTTCATTGAGAGTTCCTCTGTGTCGTCGTCGTCAGGCTTGATGGCTCCTACGATCATCAATGGCGATGCAGTCCAAGGTGAGACCTTCCTCCCCGGACAGATCTTCGTCTTCGGTGGCTTCGCACTGCGGGCCAATTCACTTGGCCATCTGGAGCAGATCGAAAGCTATGCCCCTGGCCGTTAGGTCAGATTTGGAAGCTTAAACTACACTGCTGACATCCGCGGGGACTTGATCTTCGACGGATTCGAGCCACTGCCGAGCGCGCCGCATTGTCACGACGAGCATGATCTAGCTCTGCCGCCGAACAGTGCCCTGGAGGCCGCACCCGCATCGGCTTCGACCCTTAATTCGGAGCCAACTGCACCGATCGAGGATGGGCAGTTGGACGCCACCTCGGGGGCTGCGATCCCAACGGTGATTGGACCGAACACCAGGCCCGTACTCTACGAGACTCGTGACTCCAAGGAGCCAGACTCCGAACCCTCCGCGCCCGTGCCGATCGAATCCGATTGGGCGCCGATCATGGAGTTTACTGCCGCGGACATCTTTCAGCACTCGCCTTTTGGCGATATTCTGAAGACACCGAAGTCTCTCTCTTTATCAGGAGAGCCTTGGCCGAACTATGGTCAGCAAGGTTGGGATTCGGACGATGAAGAAATTCAAAGCCCACCCACCACCCACTTTGTAGCCACTGTTGACGACTTAACCGACATGCTCGACTTCGACTCCGAAGACATCGACGGTATGGACGCCGATGAAGGAGACGATGAAGAACCAGCGCCTATCAAGCCCTGGAAAGCCACCTCGTCATATGACATATACATGGTGGACACCCCAAAAGAAGGAGATGGCGATGGAACAGTGGAGGATGACCCCTCCAAGAAACAGCCTAAGCGCCGGCGTCAGCGGCGCCGCTCAAAATCCCGCCAAAACAAATACGGTGATTCCAGCACGGGAGATAATAATACTCTGGAAAGTGCCGAAGAAAACCCCCTCCAGCAAGATTTAGCACAGGAGGATGGAGAAACCAGCCCTCATGAGAGAGCGGCAGACAGAGAGGTCGAGGACGATAATTATATGCCTCCCTCCGAAGACGAGGCAAGCCTCGACGACGACGAATTCATCGTGCCAGAGGATCCCATCGAGCAAGAGCGTTTTCAATGCAGGCTTATGGCCACGGCAAGAAGCCTCAAGAAAAAACAGCAACAGCTTAGAGCTGATCAAGATTTGCTAGTCGACAGATGGACTGAAGTCCTTGCGGCCGAAGAGCATAAACTCGAACGCCCCTCCAAGAGCTACCCAAAGCGCAGGTTGCTACCCCGATTAGAGGAGGAAGCACTGGATGCGGCCGACCGGCCACCTCGTGGCCGCGACAGAGAGGCCTCTCGGCCCTCCACTCAAGCCGCACCTCGTACCAAGACACGGGAATATGCACTGGACTTACGAGATATGTTGGAGGACAAGGCAAGGCAAACAAGATCGATCTATAGATCGCGTGGGCGCCCCATGGCTCGAGACGGTAACCGTCACGCCGGCCACAAATTCGGCAGGGCCGAACACAGTAGACAAAGCTCATTGGAGCTACGTCGTGATATAGCCCAGTACAGAAGCGCCGCACACCCACTATGCTTCACAGACGAAATAATGGATTATCAAATCCCCGAGGGTTTCAAACCCGTAAACATCGAATCATATGATGGCACAACAGATCTTGCGGTATGGATCGAGGATTATCTCCTTCATATCCACATGGCCCGCGGCGATGATTTCCACGCCATCAAATACCTCCCACTCAAGCTTAAAGGACCAGCTCGGCACTGGCTTAACAGCTTGCCAACAGGATCAATCAGTTGTTGGGAGGACCTGGAAGCCGCATTCCTCGACAATTTCCAGGGCACTTATGTGTGACCCCTAGACGCCGATGACCTAAGTCACGTAATTCAGCAGCCAGAGGAATCGGCCAAGCAATTCTGGACACGGTTCCTAACAAAGAAAAATCAAATAGTCGACTGTCCGGACGCTGAGGCCCTAGCAGCCTTCAAGCACAATATCTGTGACGAGTGGCTTGCCCGGCACCTTGGACAGGAAAAACCGAAGTCTATGGCAGCACTCACGACACTCATGACCTGCTTTTGCATGGGAGAAGACAGCTGGCTTTCTCGTAGCAACAATATGACCAAGAACCCTGGTAATTCGGATACCAGGGACAGTAGTGGCAGGTCGTGTAACAACAAGCAGAAGCGCCGCATTAACGGCGACAATGCTGAGGATACGGCAGTTAATGCCGGATTCAGAGGCTCTAAATCCGGTCAGCGGAAAAAGCCATTCAAAAGGAATCCTAGGGGCCCCTCCAGTTTGGACCATATACTCGACCGCTTGTGCCAGATACATGGCACCCCCGAAAAGCCGGCCAATCACACCAACAGGGATTGTTGGGTGTTCAAGCAGGCAGGCAAGTTAAATGCCGAAAACGAAGACAAGGGGCTGCATAGAGATGACGACGAAGAGCCCCGGCCGCTGAACAACAGTGGACAGAAGGGTTTTCCCCCACAAGTGCAGACGGTGAACATGATATACGCAACCCATGTCCCCAAGAGGGAGCGGAAGCGCGCGTTAAGGGACGTATACGCGGTAGAGCCAGTCGCCCAAAGTTCAACCCATGGTCCTCCTGCCCGATCACCTTTGATCGAAGGGACCACCCCACTAGCATCCGTCATGGCGGATTCGCCGCATTGGTTCTAGACCCAATTATTGACGGATTTCATCTCACTAGAGTCCTTATGGACGGCGGCAGTAGCCTGAACCTGCTTTACCAGGATACAGTGTGAAAAATGGGCATAGATCCCTCGAGGATTAAGCCCACCAAAACAACCTTTAAAGGCGTAATACCAGGTGTAGAGGCCAACTGTACAGGCTCGGTCACACTTGAAGTGGTCTTCGGATCTCCGGATAATTTTTGAAGCGAGGCGTTAATCTTCGACATAGTCCCATTCCGCAGTGGCTATCACGCACTGCTCGGGCGAACCGCATTCGCCAAGTTCAATGCGGTACCGAACTACGCATACCTTAAGCTCAAGATGCCAGGCCCTCGAGGAGTAATTCCGGTCAATGGAAACACCGAACGCTCCCTCCGAACGGAGGAGCACACGGAGGCCCTTGCAGCGGAAGTACAAAGAAGCCTCTCCAGGCAGTTCTCCAGTCCGGCCACTAAACGACCGGACACCGTCAAGCGCGCCCGGAGTAACCTACAAAAAGACCGCCTGGCACGATCCGAGCAGGCGTAGCAATGCGGCCCCAACCCCAACCCTAGGAAAAAGGCGACGCCAGTGCTTCGCATACATAACTACGCTCTAGAAATACCATGGGTACAGGGGAGGGGCACCATCACGGCATGCCCGAAGCATGGCTTAAACCGCACCGGGGGCTGCCGATTTTTTAATTTTCTCTTACTTTCAGGACTCCATTCTTCGGAAGGCCTGTTCGGCAGTTCATTTGCCGCACAAACGATGCAAGAACCAGGGAAGCAGACAAGCCACGCCGCATTACGGAACTCCCAGGTGGTCTCTATCACGAGCAGTATACCTGTTTCGCATACTATTCCGTAGCTTGCCCCTGGAACGAACATGTTAAATAGTCCAACCTTTTGCTTATCGCATTATTTGTATTGTTCTGCTTTGATTGCAACCCTTTTTAATAAACAGTGCATAGCTTTTGTCTATCTTTGCATTACTCTTTATATATATATATATATGTTCCTTAACGACATATTGCACCCGTACACTTTGGTACGGCCTAAATACGCCAGGGGCTTTAGTACCCCTCAATATGGTGTGAGAAGTCCGAACACTTTAACAAGTGCGGCACCCGAACTTATAGCATTATATGCATCGGCTCCGAATCATGTCTTGGGTCAATAGTTGGGTTTGCCCGGCTCCTATGTTTTGGTGCCTTACGTTCCGCTATATCGGCTAAGGTAGCACTAGGAGAACCACTGCGATTGTGCCCCAGTTGAGCTGGGTCGAGCACCTCAGTGGAGAAAGCTAAAACTGATTGTCATGATGAAGTGAGAGCTGGTCGCTGTTCGAGAGGTTTTTCGAGTCCCTAACGACTTATGCCACTTAGAGCAAGGAGTCGGCTCTGTCCGGCCAAGGCGTGGATAGCGCCCCGAACTCGGTCTTCCGAATACCAGGGGCTTCGCCGAAATTTAAAATTATAGAATTCTATGGCTAAGTGACAGTGTTCATGCATTATAGTCTGATTGCCTTGTTCATTGGGCTAAGCGCCTCCCTCGAAGGACCCAAACATGGGAAAAAGAGCGCTCAGGTTTATCCCCAAACACCCCAGCACTAGCGGCATGGGGGCAGAAGCCGACGACTTGCCATCTCTCAGAATTGATAAACAGCCGCACAGAAGGTAATATTTTAAATTCCAACAGCATTGCTTAGCACATATGAACAAGTTTTCAGCGCACAGGACAAAACGAGCAAGTTTCACTCAAAAATTACATCCCTAGAACATTCATCCGCCACAAGGCAGGCACCCTTCAGAACATCCTTATAATAATTCTCGGGCTTGCGATGCTCTTTCCCCGGCGGTGGCCCGTCCTTCACAAGCTTCTCAGCATCCAGCGTGTCCCAGTACACCTTAGCACGGGCAAGGGCCCTATGGGCACCTTCAATGCAGACGAAGCGCTTGATGACTTCAAGCCTTGGACAGGCCTACACCAGCCGCCGCACCAGTCCGAAATAGCTCCCAGGCAGAGCCTCTCCAGGCCACAGCCAAACTATGAGGCACTTCATGGCCTGTTCGGCCGCCTTGTGGAGCTCGACCAGTTGCTTCAGCTGGTCGCTCAGGGGCACGGGGTCCGGCCTCAGCATACTGAGACCAGAACACCTACTCTGTCGAGCTGCCCTCCTCGGCTCGATAGAATGCGGTGGCATCGGACACACTCCGGGGAAGATCTGCGAACGCTCCTGGAGAGCTCCGGATTCAGGTAAGTAACAAGTAACTCACGTTTATGTGTTTGCTTTGCATAAAGAATGCCTTACCCGCCGCTATCTTCTTCACCTCATCCAACTCCTGGAGGGTCTTCTGGGATTCGGCCTTGGCAGACTTGGCATTTTCAATAGCCACCGCGAGCTCGGACGCTCGCGTCTTTGAGTCAAGCTCCAAAATCTCATGTTTTTCCATGAGAGCCTGGAGCTCTTGCCGCACCTTGCCAACCTCGGCCTCATACTTCTCCCGCTCGGTGCGCTCCATGGCCGCCCTCTTCTCGGCCTCGACCAGCGCTTGCTTAAGGGTCGCCACCTCAGACGTGGCCCCTACAATAGCCACGATAATCCTGTCATTTTTTGCAATTGCACATTTATATATATATATATATATATTTATTTAAACAAGGTATTTCTTACCTTCACTGTCCTCGAGCTGCTTCTTGGCATGCCCGAGCTCTTGCTCGGACCGCTCGAGGTTCTGCTTTAGCGTGTCCACTTCCGCAGTCAGCGCGGCGGACACAAGCAGAGAAGCCTGCATGCGCATATTGACTCCTTTTTGTTAGACTCCTGCGAATTTTATTTGATCCTCTATTCGGCTTTTCTTCCCGAACGCCAAATATATCATCAAGGGCTACTGTCTATGCGGTAATATTATTTACACATTCTTTACTTACCTCAAAGCCTGTTAAAAGGCTAGTACAAGCTTCAGTCAGTCCGCTCTTGGCGGACTGAACCTTCTGGACCACCGCACTCATAATGGTGCGGTGCTCCACATCGATGGAGGCACCTTGGAGCGCCCCCAACAGATTGTCCGGCGCCTCCGGTTGGATGGGGGTCACCGGCACGGTGGGCTTGCTCCTCTTGGAAGGAGGTCCCCCGCCGGACTTTGGAACCTTTGAAGGTTCCGGAGCGGTGTCCGGCCTAGAGCCGGACTTGGAGCCCTGGGGGGGGGGGGGGGTCATCCCCTTTACTCCTGGACCCCGGGAGGTCGCCTTGCGGTGCCTCCAGAACCACCTCCTCCCGGCATGGAACCTGTTGGGACAACACTTCGGTGTCGTCCGTAGGGCGGGGGGAGGAAGCCGCCGGAAGCGAGTTCACATCCAACGAGTCCAGTGAGCTGCTCGACGATGCGTCGAGCCGGTCTTTGGGTGGGCTGCATAAACATATTCGACATAAGGGAAAGTTGTGCAATAAACGAATACTATGAATTACTCTGGTATCTGGATACTTATGATTTAGCCAGGGGCTTGGCCCTGGGTGGCCACTCCTCTCTGCCGTTGTCGGTATGGTGTGGAGTAGTCCGGAGGAAGGGTTTTCCCCTTCTTGGACCCTTCAGCCTCCCCAGCTGGGGCGGCCTTCCTTTTCTTCCCTTCCCCCGCTGGAGGGGGAGGGGTCTCTTCTTCCTCATCCTCGTCTTCATGGGAGGAGTGCGTCTTGGAGTCATCGGATGAGGGATCCGACACCTCCAGGCGTCGGGCACTCTTTCGAGTCCCCGTGGCCCTCTTCTTGGCCTTCTTCTCCGGCACCACATGGGGTGCCGGAACCAGCAGCTTCGCCAAGCGAGTGTCCGCTGGGCCTTCGGGCAAAGGAGCCGGACAGTTGATCTGTCCGGACGTCTCCTGCCAATCCTGTCAAAGGTAAGGGAGCTTAGATCCCACATGGAGTCAAACTATGAAAAACTGATACCCTATAAAAGGAAAAAACAGCTTACCACATGAGCGTGACGCTGCATTCTGAATCCGCGATCCTCGGTAGCGGATGCGGGGGCCTCGGCGCCCTTGAAAAGCACCTTCCAGGCATCTTCGTACGTCGTGTCAAAGAGCCTGCTCAGAGTTCGGTGCTGCGCCAGGTCGAACTCCCACAGGTTGAAAGCCCGTTGTTGACACGGGAGGATCAGGCGGATCAGCATAACCTGGACTACATTGACAAGTTTGAGCTTCCTGTCCACCAGGGTTTGGACGCATGTTTGGATTCCGGTCAGCTCTCCTTTTTTACCCCACGACAGGCCCGTCTCCTTCTAGGAGGTGAGCCACGTAGGGGGTCTGGATCGAAACTCGGGGGCTGTGAACCATTCGGGGTCGCGCAGCTCGGTGATGTAAAACCACCCCGATTGCCACCCCTTCAGGGTCTCCACAAAGGAGCCCTCGAGCCATAAGACGTTGGGCATCTTGCCCACCATGGCGCCTCCGCACTCCGCCTGGTTGACGCGCACCACCTTCGGCTTGACATTGAAAGTCTTGAGCCATAGGCCGAAATGGGGGCGGATGCGGAGGAAAGCCTCGCACACGACAATAAACGCCGAGATGTTGAGGACAAAGTTCGGGGCCAGATCGTGGAAATCCAGGCCATAGTAGAACATGAGCCCCCGGACAAATGGGTGGAGAGGGAAGCCTAGTCTGCGGAGGAAATGGGGGAGGAACACCACCCTCTCATGGGGCCTAGGGGTGGGGATGAGCTACCCATTTTCGGGAAGCCGGTACGCGATGTCGTTAGATAAGTATCCGGCCTTCCTCAGTTTTTTTATGTTTCCCTCCGTGACGGAGGAGACCATCCACTTGCCTCCCGCTCCGGACATGGCTGGAGAAGGTTGAGGTGGGGAGTGCGGACTTGGGCGCTGGAGCTCGAGTGTGCGAGAATGGATAAGCAAGGGAGGAAGAAGGCGTAGGTGAAAAGGTGGATCCTTATCCCCTTATATGGGTGGACGCAACTACGTGTCCCCACCAGCCTGGTAAAACTCGCTTATCTCCAAGCACCGTAATCAATGGCGCGGTTGGGTTACCCACGCCCGTATTGATGAGAATCTCAGAATAAGGGGACGCGATCTCTGCTTTAACAAGACGTGCCAAGGAAACCACCTCGCATGACGCGCTGAGGTGGGATAATAAAATGACTCGGATAAAGGCTTGGCCGTGGTGTGTCACGCTACGGAATACGTCAGCAGATTAGATTTGTGTAAATATTATTCTCTCTATGGCAATATGTGGAAACTTATTTTGCAGAGCCGGACACTATCTTTGTGTTCAAAATCTTCTATGAAGTACTTGGAGGAGAAACCCGCCTTGCAATGTCGAAGACAATCTGCGCGCCGGACTCGTCGTCATTGAAGCCTGGTTCAGGGGCTACTGAGGGAGTCCTGGATTAGGGGGTGTTCGGATAGCCGGACTATACCTTCAGCCGGACTCCTGGACTATGAAGATACGAGATTGAAGACTTCGTCCCGTGTCCGGAAGGGACTTTCCTTGGTGTGGAATGCAAGCTTGGCGATACGAATATGTAGATCTCCTACCATTGTAACCGACTTTGTGTAACCCTAACCCTCTCCGGTGTCTATATAAACCAGAGAGTTTTAGTCTGTAGGACAACATACACAACAACAATCATACCATAGGCTAGCTTCTAGGGTTTAACCTCTCTGATCTCGTGGTAGATCTACTCTTCTACTACCCATATCATCAATATTAATCAAGCAGGACGTAGGGTTTTACCTCCATCGAGAGGGCCCGAACCTGGGTAAAACTTCGTGTCCCTCGCCTCCTGTTACCATCCGGCCTAGACGCACAGTTCGGGACCCCCTACCCGAGATCCGCCGGTTTGGACACCGACAAGTGTCGTGAGGGCTGCCATAGACTTCGGCTTCTCTTGGCCGAGGTGTCGGGCAAGCCACTCGTCGCGAATGTTATGCTTGAATGCCGCTAAGGCCTCTGCATCCGGACAGTCGACAATTTGGTTTTTCTTAGTCAGGAATCGTGTCCAGAATTGTCTGGCCGATTCCCCTGGCTGATGAGTTATATGGCTCAAGTCATCAGCATCCGGTGGTCGCACATAAGTGCCCTGGAAGTTGTCAAGGAATGCGTCTTCCATATCCTCCCAACTACCGACGGAGTCTGCTGGCAAGCTATTCATCCAATGCCGAGCTGGTCCTTTGAGTTTTAGTGGGAGGTACTTGATGGCATGTAGATCATCACCGCGAGTCATGTGGATGTGAAGGAGGAAATCCTCAATCCATACAGTGGGATCTGTTGTACCATCATATGACTCGATATATATGGGTTTGAAACCCTCCAAGAATTCGTGATCCATAACTTCATCAGTGAAGCATAGGGGGTGTGCGGCGCCTCTGTGCCGGGCTATATCTCGACGTAGTTCATGTGAGTCTTATCTGCTGTATTCGGCCCGGCCGGATTTACTTTTGGTGTATCCGGTGTGACGATCATCGTCCTGTGTTGGCACGCGTTCCCATGACCCGTTTATTGACCTTGCAAGTTTTGCCTTACTGTCCAATACGTCTCGCAGGTCCCGTGTGTTGCCCCGGGCCTTGGTATTTTTTATTGAGTGGCGGCGGGGTGCAGGCTGAACTTCAGGCTGAAACGCCTCTCTGGCTCGGCCACGTAGTGGCCGGTCAGCCGCATCGTACACTGGTGAATGAGGTTTCAATGCTTCCTCCTCGAGGTGAGGTAGCAACCTGCATTTTGGGTAACTCTTGGAGGGGCGCTCGAGTTCGTATTCCTAGGGAGCAAGGACCTCGGTCCATCTGTCTGCTAGCAAGTCTTGATCATCTTGAAGCTGTTGTTGCTTTTTCTTCAGGCTATTTGTTGTGGCCATAAGCCAGCGCTTGAAGCGCTCCTGCTCGACGGGGTCCTCAGGCACGATAAATACTTCGTCGCCGAGGCTCGCCTCGTCTTTGGAGAGAGGCATGTAATTGTCCTCCTCCGGTTCTCCATCTGCTGCCTGCTCTGGAGGGCTGGCTTGTTCATCCTCCGGCTCTACATTGTGCTGGAGGGGATTGTGGTTGTCTTTGGCACTATCTAGAATGTTATTATCTCCTATGCCGGTATCACTACTTTTGCTGCGGCGGGACTTAGAGTGGCGCCGCTGACGTTGGCGCTTGGGTTGCTTCTTGGAGGGGTCATCCTCCGCTGTCTCGTCGCCATTGCCTTCTTTAGGGGTGTCCACCATATATATGTCGTATGATGAGGTAGCGGTCCAGCGCCTTGTGGGCGGTGGTTCCTGCTTGTCTCCTGCATCATCGTCCATACCGTTGATGTCTTCGGAGTCGAAGTCGAGCATGTCGGTTAAATCATCGACAGTGGCTACTAAGTGGGTGGTGGGTGGGCAACAAATTTCTTCATCGTCCGCATCCCATTCTAGCTAGACATAGTTTGGCCAAGGTTCTCCTGACAGGGAGAGAGACCTTAATTAATTTAGCACATCGCTGAAGGGCGAGTGCTGAAAGATATCCGCCGAGGTGAACTCCATGATCGGCGCCCAGTCGGATTCGACGGGCACGGATGTAAGCGGCTCGGAGTCCGTGGCCGGAGGTGAATCCAGTGGTTCCGCGACACGGCTCTCGTAAGGGGTGAAGTCGGTATCCGGCTCTATCACCCTCCGCTCTCGGATGGCGCGATTTGCTTCGGATTGACGGCCGGAGTAGTTGCAGATGCGATTTCCCGAATATTGTCCGACGGCAGAGTTACGTCATGCTCATCGTGACTGTGCGGCGCACCTAACATGGGCTCGAATCCATCGAAGATCAAGTCTCCGCGGATGTCGGCAGTGTAGTTTAAGTTTCCGAACCTGACCTGATGGCCCGGGGCGTAGCTCTCGATCTGCTCCAGATGGCCAAGCGAATTGGCCCACAGTGCGAAGCCGCCGAATACAAAGATCTGTCCGGGGAGGAAAACCTCACCCTGGACCACATCGTTACCGATGATCAAAGGAGCCATCAAACCTTATGGCGACGGCATAGTGGAACTCTCAATGGAAGCACCAATGTCGGTGTCAAAACTGGCGGATCTCGGGTAGGGGGTCCCGAACTGTGCATCTAAGGCGGGTGGTAACAGGAGGCAGGGGACACGATGTTTACCCAGGTTCGGGCCCTCTTGATGGAGGTAATACCCTACGTCCTGCTTGATTGTTCTTGATGATATGAGTATTACAAGAGTTGATCTACCACGAGATCGCAGAGGCTAAACCCTATAAGCTAGCCTATGGTATGATTGTATGTTGTCCTACGGACTAAACCCTCCAGTTTATATAGACACCGGAGGGGGCTAGGGTTACACAAAGTCGGTTACAAGGGAGGAGATCTACATATCCATATTTCCTAGCTTGCCTTCCACGCCAAGGAGAGTCCCATCCAGACACAGGACGAAGTCTTCAATCTTGTATCTTCGTAGCCCAACAGTTCGGCCAAAGGATATAGTCCGGCTGTTCAGAGACCCCCTAATCCAGGACTCCCTCAAAGACGAACGTTGATGGTAGTGTTACTGTCTACAAAGCTCGACTTGTCGCAAAAGGTTTTTGACAAGTTCAAGGTGTTGGCTATGATGAGATTTTCTCACTCATAGCGATGCTTAAGTCTGTCTGAATCATGTTAGCAATTGCCACATTTTATGAAATATGGCAAATGGATGTCAAAACTGCATTCCTTATTGGATTTCTTATAGAAGAGTTGTATATGATGCAACCAGAAGGTTTTGTCGATCCTAAAGGTGCTAAGAAAGTGTGCAAACTCCAGCGATCCATCTATGGACTAGTGCAAGCATCTCGGAGTTGGAATGTACGCTTTGATAAGGTGATCAAAGCATATGCTTTTATATAGACTTATGGTGAAGCTTGTATTTACAAGAAAGTGAGTGGGAGCTCTGTAGCATTTCTGATATTATATGTGGATGACATATTGTTGATTGGAAATGATATAGAATTTCTGGATGGCATAAAAGGATACTTGAATAAGAATTTTTCAATGAAAGACCTCGGTGAAGCTACTTATACATTGGGCATCAAGATCTATAGGGATAGATTGAGACGCTTAATAGGACTTTCATAAAGCACATACCTTGACAAGATTTTGAATAAGTTAAAAATGGATTAGTCAAAGAAAGGGTTCTTGCCTGTGTTGCAAGGTGTGAAGTTGAGTAAGACTCAAAGCCTGACCACGGCAGAAGAAAGAGAGAGAGAATGAAAGTCATTCCCTATGCCTCAGCCATAGGTTCTATGAAGTATGACATGTTGTTTACCAGACCTATTATATACCTTGCCATGAGTTTGGCAAGAGAGTACAATAGTGATCTAGGAGTAGATCACTGGACAAAGGTCAAAATTATCCTTAGAGGACTAAGGAAATATTTCTCAGTTATGGAGGTGATAAAGAGTTCGTCGTAAAGAGTTATGTCGATGCAATCTTTGACACCGATCTAGATGACTCTGAGTCTTGATCCAGATACATATTGAAAGTGAGAGCATTTAGCTAGAGTAGCTCCATGCAGAGCATTGTAGACATAGAAATTTGCAAAATACATACGGATCTGAATGTGCCAGACCCGTTGACTAAACCTCTCTCACAAGCAAAACATGATCACACCTTAGTACTCTTTGGGTGTTAATCACATGGTGATGTGAACTAGATTACTGACTCTAGTAAACCCGTTGGGTGTTGGTCACATGGCGATGTGAACTAAGGGTGTTAATCACATGATGATGTGAACTATTGGTGTTAAATCACATGGTGATGTGAACTAGATTATTGACTCTAGTGCAAGTGGGAGACTAAAGGAAATATGCCCAAGAGGCAATAATAAAGTTGTTATTTTATATTTCTTATGTCATGATAAATGTTTATTATTCATGCTAGAATTGTATTAACCGAAAACTTGATACATATGTGGATACATAGACAAAACACCGTGTCCCTAGTAAGCCTCTACTAGACTAGCTCGTTAATCAAAGATGGTTGAGTTTCCTAACCATAGACATGTGTTCTCATTTGATGAACGGGATCAAATCATTAGGAGAATGATGTGATGGACAAGACCCATCTGTTAGCTTGGCATGTTGATCGTTCAGTTTTATTGCTATTGCTTTCTTCATGTCATATACATATTCTTTTGACTATGAGATTATGCAACTCCCGGATACTAGAGGAATACCTTGTGTGCTATCGAACATCACAACATAACTGCGTGATTATAAAGATTCTCTACAGGTATCTCTGAAGGTGTTTGTCGGGTTGGCATAGATCGAGATTAGGATTTGTCACTCCGAGTATCGAAGAGGTATCTCTGGGCCCTCTCGGTAATGCACATCATAATAAGCCTTGAAAGTAATGTGACTAATGAGTTTGTTGTGGGATGATGTATTACGGAAAGAGTAAAGAGAGACTTGCCGGTAACGAGATTGAACTAGGTATGAAGATACCGATGACTGAATCTCGGGAAAGTAACATACCAATGATAAAGGGAATAACGCATGTTGTCATTACGGTACAACTGATAAAGACCTTCATAGAATATGTGGGAAACAATATGAGCATCCAGGTTCTGATGTTGGTTATTGACCGGAGAGGTGTCTCGGCCATGTCTACATAGTTCTTGAACCCGTAGGGTCCGCACGCTTAACGTTCGATGATGATTTTATATTATATGAGTTATGTGATTTGCTGACCGAATGTTGTTTGGAGTCCTGGATGAGATCCCGAACATGACGAGGATTCTAGAAATGGTCGAGAGGTAAAGATTCATATATTGGACGATGCTATTCGGACACCGGAAGTGTTCCGGGGGTACCGGGTGCATATCGGGTCACCAGAAGGGGTTTCGAGCATCCCCCGGCAACTACATGGACTTTAATGGGCCAAGAGGGGGACAAACCGGCCCCTGAGGGGCTGGTGCGTGATAACCCACAAGTATAGGGGATCGCAATAGCTTTCGAGGGTAGAGTATTCAACCCAAATTTATTGATTCGACACAAGGGGAGCCAAAGAATATTCTCAAGTATTAGCAGCTGAGTTGTCAATTCAACCACACCTGGAAACTTAGTATCTACAGCAAAGTAATATGATAGTGGTGGTAGCAACCACAGAAGTAAAGACAGCAAAAGTAATGTTTTTGGTATTTTGTAGTGATTGTAACAGTAGCAGCGGGAAAGTAAATAAGCGTAAACCAGTATATGGAAAACTCGTAGGCACCGGATTAGTGATGGATAATTATGCCGGATGCGGTTCATCATGTAACAGTCATAACATAGGGTGACACAGAACTAGCTCCAATTCATCAATGTAATGTAGGCATGTATTCCGTATATAGTCATACGTGCTTATGGAAAAGAACTTGCATGACATCTATTGTCCTACCCTCCCGTGGTAGCGGGGTCCTATTGGAAACTAAGGGATATTAAGGCCTCCTTTTAATAGAGAACTGGAACAAAGCATTAGCACATAGTGAATACATGAACTCCTCAAACTATGGTCATCACCGGAGTGGTCCCGATTATTGTCACTTCGGGGTTGCGGGATCATAACACATAGTAGGTGACTATAGACTTGCAAGATAGGATCAAGAACTCACATATATTCATGAAAACATAATAGGTTCAGATCTGAAATCATGGCACTCGGGCCCTAGTGACAAGCATTAAGCATAGCAAAGTCATAGCAACATCAATCTCAGAACATAATGGATACTAGGGATCAAACCCTAACAAAACTAACTCGATTACATGATAAATCTCATCCAACCCATCACCATCCAGCAAGCTTACGATGCAATTACTCACGCACGGTGGTGAGCATCATGAAATTGGTGATGGAGGATGGTTGATGATGACGACGGTGATGAATCCCCCTCTCCGGAGCATCGAACGGACTCCAGATCAGCCCTCCCGAGAGGTTTTAGGGCTTGGCGGCGGCTCCGTATCGTAAAACACGATGATTTCTTCTCTCTGATTTTTTTTCTCTACGAAAGCAAATATATAGAGTTGGAGTTGGCGTCGGAGGGTTTCCAGGGGGCCCATGAGGTAGGGGGCGCGCCCTAGGGGGGCGCCCCCCACCCTCGTGAGAAGGGTGTGGGCCCCCTGGTCTTCATATTTGGCGAGGATTTTTTATTGTTTTTTCTAAGATGTTCCGTGAAGTTTCAGGTCATTCCGAGAATATTTGTTTTCTGCACATAAAATAACACCATGGTAATTCTGCTGAAAACAGCGTCAGTCCAGGTTAGTTCCATTCAAATCATACAAGTTAGAGTCCAAAACAAGGGCAAAAGTGTTTGTAAAAGTAGACATGACGGAGACGTATCAACTCCCCCAAGCTTAAACCCTTGCTTGTCCTCAAGCAATTCAGTTGACAAACTGAAAGAAAGAAAGAAAAACTTTTACAAACTCTGTTTGCTCTTGTTGTTGTAACTATGTCAAGCCAGCATTCAAGTTTTCAGCATAGATCATAACTAACCACATTTGCAATAATTCTCAGGTCTCACAATTACTCATATCAATAGCATAATCAACTAGCAAGTCATAATAATAAATCTCGGATGACAACACTTTCTCAAAACAATCATAATATGATATAACAAGATGGTATCTCGCTAGCCCTTTCTGAGACCACAAAACATAAATGCAGAGCACCTTTAAAGATCAAGGACTGACTAGACATTGTAATTCATGGTAAAAGAGGTCCAATCATAGTCATACCCAATATAAATTAACAGTGATGAATGCAAATGACAGTTGTGCTCTCCAGCTAGTGCTTTTTAATAAGAGGGTGATGACTCAACATAAAAGTAAATGATTAGGCCCTTCGCAGAGGGAAGCAGGGATTTGTAGAGGTGCCAGAGCTTGGTTTTGCAATAGAGATAAATTGTATTTTGAGCGGTATACTTTTTTTGTCAACGTAACAACTAAGAGATGGCGATATCTTCCATGCTAAACACATTATAGGCGGTTCCCAAACAGAATGGTAAAGTTTATACTCCCCCTCCACCAACAAGCATCAATCCATGGCTTGCTCGAAACAACGAGTGCCTCCAACATACATCAGGTCCCAGGGAGAGTTTTGTTTGCAATTAATTTTGATTTAGTTTGCATAAAGCATGGGACTGGGCATCCCGGTGACCAACCATTTTCCCGTGAGTGAGGAGCGGAGTCCACTCCTCTTGAGAATAACCTGCCTAACACGGAAGATAAGGACAGCCTTTGTTGATACATGAGCTATTCGAGCATACAAAACAGAATGTTTATTTGAAGGTTTAGAATTTGGCACATACAAATTTACTTGGAACGGCAGGTAGATACCGCATATAGGAAGGTATGGTGGACTCATCTGGAATAACTTTGGGGTTTAAGGGATTGGATGCACAAGCAGTATTCTCGCTTAGTACAAGTGAAGGCTAGCAAAAGACTGGGGAAGCGACCAACTAGAGAGCGACAATAGCCATGTACATGCATTAAAATTAATAAAAATTGGATGCAAGCATGAGTAGGATATAATCCACCATGAACATAAATATCGTGAAGGCTATGTTGATTTGTTTCAACTACATGCGTGAACATGTGAAAAGTCAAGTCACTTAAATCATTCAAAAGAGGATACCACCCCATCATACCACATCATAATCATCTCAATAGTATGTTGGCACAAAAGGTAAACCATTATAACTCATAGCTAATCAAGCATGGCACAAGCAACTCTGATCTCTAATTGTTATTGCAAACATGTTTATTCATAATAAGCTGAGTCAAGAACGATGGGCTCATCATATTTACAAAAACAAAAGAGGTCGAGTTCATACCAGCTTTTCTCATCTCAGTCAGTCCATCATATATCATCATAATTGCCTTTCACTTGCACGACCGAACGATGTGAATAATAATAAGAGTGCACGTGCATTGGACTAAGCTGGAATCTGCGAGCATTCAATAAACAGGAGAAGACAAGGAAATATGGGCTCTTGGTTAAATCAACAATAATACATATAAGAGCCACTTCAACAATTTAATTATGGTCTTCTCCTACTGACCCCCAAAGAAAAGAAAAGAAATAAAACTATTTACACAGGAAAGCTCCCAACAAGCAAAAGAAGAACGGGAAATATTTTTGGGTTTTCTTTTTAATTATTACTACTACAGTAGAGAAATAAACTACTACTAATTTTTTTTGGTTTTTCTTAAGGTTTAACAAACACACAAGAAGAAAGCAGGAAAAAGAAAATAAACTAACATGGATATTACAGTGAAAAAGTATGAGCACCGACATCTAGTAATGAGTGTGTGTGAACATAAATGTAATGTCGGTGAGAAATACGTACTCCCCCAAGCTTAGGCTTTTGGCCTAAGTTGGTCTATGGCCACGGCTGGCCTGGCGGATATCCATAATAATAGTTGTTGGGGTCGTACTGTGATGAGGAATAGTTGGGATCATACTGTGATGAAGAAGAAGACTCTGACTGCCACTGGCTGACAGTCATCTCTGGATCCCGAGAATAAACATATTGTCATGGAGGCTCATCTTGTGGTTCCTGTTTTGGCTCCTCGACTGGTGCAGGGTTCTGGTAGGCGTGAATAGCCGTCAACGGAACAAGGTACGTGCCTGCAGTCAAATCAAACAAAGAAGGAGCAGGCAAGGTAATAGTCTCAGGATGATGTTTATTAAAGAACAATTGATATTTAAGCTTCCCTGCCCTATTTTTAACAATAAAATCATGTGCCACCATACTTTTATGATCTAGATAAACACGGGGCAACACCTTTTCTTCCTTCTCAGCATGCCTAATAGGTATGTTAAAATGTGCGGCTAGGCGTGTGGCATAGATGCCTCCAAAGATGGGGCCCTTAGTACGGTTCATATTTAACCGTCTAGCAATAATACCGCCCAAACTAAAAGTGTTATCACTGTATAAACCTTGGAGCAGAATAATTAAATCAGGGATACTAAGGATTCCAGAATTTCCGCGTCCAATTAAACAACGACTAGCAAATAATGCAAAGTAACGCAAAACAGGAAAATGTATGCTAGTGATTCATGCATCGGAAACCTTCCTGGTTTCTCCTACAGTGATATTATCAATAAACCCAGCCACATCATCATGATGTGGTTCTTCTGTCTTTCCCTCAAAAGGGACTAAACAAATCCGACAGAAATCATAAAGTTACATCTCCTTATGGTCATCATATAAATGAAACTCCACCGTAGGTGGTGAGTTCCTAGAATGAAAATGAAAGTTTTGCACAAAGGTATTTGTGAGTAAGAGATACTGATCGCATTGGTCGTGGAGGAAAGCGGTGAGGCCTGCATTGTGAGCCAATTCATGAAAATCTTCATAGATACCGGCTGCTCTCAAGAAATCATCAGAAGGCCATTCACACGCCCGAATCTCCGCGGTGCGCGGCAAATTATACTTAGGCTTCGGTGCCTTTTCCTTTGAGCTTTGGCTCGATGAGCCCCTCAAAAATCTCCTCATTATTTTTCTGAAATAATCTGAAATTTTTAGTAACTTCAAACAAAAGTGAACCAACTTCAATAAAACTGATAGCAACTACTCCTACAAGTGCCTAGAGCCTAAATCAAGCATTAGAACTACTTGGAACCATATAAATTTGACATGCAAGCTCAAGAACATGGTCACCTATGCAGCACAAATTTGCAAAGAATAAAGCACTAGAAAAAAAACTAATTGGACCAATGGAGGAGTCACATACCAAGGAACAATCTCCCCAAGCAGTTTTGCGAGAGGTGCTTTGAGCAAGGAGATCGAAAATTGCAGCAAAAGTGGCTGGAACCCGTGCTTGAGTTGGTTTTTCGGGTTTGTGTGATATAGAGGAAGAAGATGGGTTCTGGGATAAGTAGAGGAGGGCCACCGTGGGCCCATGAGGCAGGGGGCGCTCCCTAGGGGGGCGCCCACCACCCTCGTGGCCAGGTGGCAGCTCCTCCCGCGGTAATTTTTGCACAGTAAATCCTCAAATATTCCTGAAAAAATCATATTAAATTGGCATGGCATTCTGAGGACTTTTATTTTCGGGATATTTTTATATTGCACGGATAAGTCGGGAAACAGACAGAAAATACTATTTTTACTTTATTTAATATAAATGACAGAAAGTAAAAGTGGGGTACAGAAGTTTGTGCTTCTAGTTTCATCCATCTCATGCTCATCAAAAAGAATCCACTAACAAGGTTGATCAAGTCTTGTTAACAAACTCATTCCGATAATCATGAAACCGGAGAAATTTCGAATAACACTAAGTTACATCAACGGGGATATGCACATCCCCTATAATAAGAATATCATATTTCTTCTTGACAGTAGGAAGAGGAAATTCAAAACCTCCAAATATAATTGATGGAATTTTTCCAATAGAGTTGATACTATGAACTTGAGGTTGTTTCCTCGGAAAGTGTACCGTATGCTCATTACCATTAACATGAAAAGTGACATTGCCTTTGTTGCAATCAATAACAGCCCTTGCAGTATTAAGAAAAGGTATTCCAAGAATAATAGACATACTATCATCCTCGGGAATATCAAGTATAACAAAGTTCGTTAAAATAGTAACGTTTACAACCACAACAGGCACATCCTCACAAATACCGACAGGTATAGCAGTTGATTTATCAGCCATTTGCAAAGATATTTCAGTAGGTGTCAACTTATTCAAGTCAAGTCTACGATATAAAGAGAGAGGCATAACACTAACACCGGCTCCAAGATCACATAAAGCAGTTTTAATATAATTTCTTTTAACGGAGGAAGGTATAGTAGGTACTCCGGGATCTCCAAGTTTCTTTGGTATTCCACCCTTAAAAGTATAATTAGCAAGCATGGTGGAAATTTCAGCTTCAGGTATCTTTCTTTTATTAGTAATGATATCCTTCATATATTTAGCATAAGGATTTGTTTTGAGCACATCAGTTAATCTCATACACAAAAAGATAGGCCTAATCATTTCAGCAAAGCGCTCAAAATCCTCATCATCCTTTTTCTTGGATGGTTTCGGAGGAAAGGGCATGGGTTTCTGAACCCAAGGTTCCCTTTCTTTACCATGTTTCCTAGCAACAAAGTCTCTTTTATCATAACGTTGATTCTTTGATTGTGGGTTATCAAGATCAACAGCAGGTTCAATTTCTACATCATTATCATTACTAGGTTGAGCATCATCATGAACATCATTATTAATATTTTTACTAGGTTCATGTTCATTACCAGATTGTGTTTCAGCATCAGACATAGATATATCATTTGGATTATCAGGTGGTTCAGCAATAGGTTCACTAGAAGTTTGCACAGTTCTATCATTTTTCTTCTTCTTCTTTTTAGAAGAACTAGGAACATCAATATTATTTCTTTGAGAATCTTGCTCGATTCTCTTAGGGTGGCCTTCAGGATACAAAGGTTCCTGAGTCATTCTACCAATTCTAGTAGCCACTCTAACAGCATAATCATTTTTCTTACTATTCATTTCATCAAGCACTTCTTTTTGAGCCTTAAGTACTTGTTCTACTTGAGTGGTAACCATAGAAGCATGTTTGCCAACAAGTTTAAGTTCACCTTTAATATCAGCCATATAATCACCCAAGCGTCTAAGCGTATCGGAATCATATTTCAATTGTCTACCAAAATAAGCATTGAAATTTTCTTGTTTGACAATAAAATTATCAAACTCATCAAAGCATTTCCTAGCAAGCTTATAGTGAGGGATATCACCTTCATCAAATCTATAGAGAGAATTTACCTTTACTACCTGTGTCGGGATATTGGGATCAGGAGGTTCTTCAGTAAATAAATAATTAAGATCATATGTTTCTTCAACAGGCGGTATATTTAGACCATGTATTTCTTCAATAGGAGGTAAATTCTTAACGTCTTCAGCTTTAATACCTTTTTCTTTCATAGATTTCTTTGCCTCTTGCATATCTTCGGGACTGAGAAATAGAACACCTCTCTTCTTCGGAGTTGGTTTAAGAATAGGCTCAGTAATTGGAGCAGGAGCTGACTCAGGAGGTGGCTCAGGAGGTGCCCAATTATTTTCATTTGTCAACATATTATTCAATAGAATTCCAGCTTCATCTAGTGTTCTTTCCCTGAAAAGAGAACCAGCACAACTATCCCGGTAATCAGTGGAAGCATCGGTTAGTCCATTATAAAATATGTCAAGTATTTCGGGTTTCTTAAGAGGATGATCAGGCAAAGCATTAAGTAACTTGAGAAGCCTCCCCCAAGCTTGTGGGAGACTCTCTTCTTTAATTTGCACGAAATTGTATATTTCCCTCAAAGCAGCTTGTTTCTTATGAGCAGGGAAATATTTAGCAGAGAAATAATAAATCATATCCTGGGGACTACGCACACAACCAGGATCAAGAGAATTAAACCATATCTTAGCATCACCCTTTAATGAGAACGGAAATATTTTGAGTATATAAAAGTAACGTGATCTCTCATCATTAGTAAACAGGGAAGCTATATCATTTAACTTAGTAAGATGTGCCACAACAGTTTCAGATTCATAGCCATAAAATGGATCAGATTCCACCAAAGTAATTATATCAGGATCAACAGAGAATTCATAATCCTTATCAGGAACACAAATAGGTGAAGTAGCAAAAGCAGGGTCGGGTTTCATTTTATCTCTAAGTGATTCTTTGTTCCATTTAATTAATAACCTCTTAAGCTCATATCTATCTTCGCAAGCTAAAATAGCGGCAGAAGATTCCATATCAAAAAGATAGCCCTCAGGAATAACAGGCATATTTTCATCATCACTATCATCATCGTATTCAGATTCAATAATTTCTTTTTCTCTAGCCCTAGCAATTTGTTCATCAAGAAATTCACTAAGGGGCACGGTAGTATCAGGCATAGAAGCAGTTTCATCATAAGTATCATGCATAGCAGAAGTGGCATCATCAATAACATGCGACATATCAGAACGAATAGCAGAAGCAGATGTAGGTGTCGCAAACTTACTCATAACAGAAGGTGAATCAAGTGCAGAGCTAGATGGCAGTTCCTTACCTCCCCTCGTAGTTGAGGGATAGATCTTGGTTTTTGGATCTCTCAAGTTCTTCAAAGTGTCCAGCATATATAAATCCCATGTGGCTCAAAGAATAGAGCTATGCTCCCCGGCAACGGCGCCATAAATTAGTCTTGATAACCCACAAGTATAGGGGATCGTAACAGCTTTCGAGGGTAGAGTATTCAACCCAAATTTATTGATTCGACACAAGGGGGGCCAAAGAATATTCTCAAGTATTAGCAGCTGAGTTGTCAATTCAACCACACCTGGAAACTTAGTATCTGCAGCAAAGTATTTAGTATCAAAGTAATATGATAGTGGTGGTAGCAGCAACAAAAGTAAAGACAACAAAAGTAATGTTTTTGGTATTTTGTAGTGATTGTAATAGTAGCAGCGGGAAAGTAAATAAGCGTAAACCAGTATATGGAGAACTCATAGGCACCGGATCAGTGATGGATAATTATGCCAGATGCGGATCATCATGTAACAGTCATAACATAGGGTGACACAGAACTAGCTCCAATTCATCAATGTAATGTAGGCATGTATTCCGTATATAGTCATACGTGCTTATGGAAAAGAACTTGCATGACATCTTTTGTCCTACCCTCCCGTGGCAGCGGGGTCCTATTGGAAAATAAGGGATATTAAGGCCTCCTTTTAATAGAGATCCGGAATAAAGCATTAGCACATAGTGAATACATGAACTCCGCAAACTATGGTCATCATCGGGAGTTGTCCCGATTATTGTCACTTCAGGGTTGTCGGATCATAACACATAGTAGGTGACTATAGACTTGCAAGATAGGATCAAGAACTCACATATATTTCATGAAAACATAATAGGTTCAGATCTGAAATCATGGCACTCGGGCCCTGGTGACAAGCATTAAGCATAGCAAAGTCATAGCAACATCAATCTTAGAACATAATGGATACTAGGGATCAAACCCTAACAAAACTAACTCGATTACATGATAAATCTCATCCAACCCATCACCGTCCAGAAAGCCTACGATGCAATTACTCACGCACGGCGGTGAGCATCATGAAATTGGTGATGGAGGATGGTTGATGATGATGATGGCGACGAATCCCCCTCTCCGGAGCCCCGAATGGACTCCAGATCAGCCCTCCCGAGAGGTTTTAGGGCTTGGCGGCGGCTCCGTATCGTAAAACGCGATGATTTCTTCTCTCTGACTTTTTTCTCTCCGAAAGCAAATATATAGAGTTGGAGTTGGAGTCAGAGGGTTTCCAGGGGGCCCACGAGGTAGGGGCGCCCTAGGGGGGGCGCCCCCCACCCTCATGAGAAGGGTGTGGGCCCCCTGGTCTTCATCTTTGGCGAGGATTTTTTATTGTTTTTTCTAAGATGTTCCGTGAAGTTTCAGGTCATTCCGAGAATATTTGTTTTCTGCACATAAAACAACACCATGGTAATTCTGCTGAAAACAGCGTCAGTCCGGGTTAGTTCCATTCAAATCATACAAGTTAGAGTCCAAAACAAGGGCAAAAGTGTTTGGAAAAGTAGATACGACAGAGACGTATCAGTGCGCCCAAGTAGGGCAAAATAAAGGGGGAAGGAAAGAGGAGAAGGGAGAAAGGAAGGGGAGGGATTTGGCCTCCCCCTTCCTTCCCTCCTCCCTCCTCCTTCTGTGGAAGGGGGAGGCCAAATTGTGAGGCGCCCAAGTAGGATTCCTCCTACTTGGGGCGCCCCTTTGTCTGCCTATCCTCCCATCCAACCTATATATATGAGGGTGGGGGCACCGCTAGAACACAGAACAAACATTGTTAGCCGTGTGCGGCACCCCCTTCCACAGTTTACGCCTCTGGTCATATTCACATAGTGCTTAGGCGAAGCCCTGCGCGGATCACTTCACCATCACCATCACCACGCCATCGTGCTGAACGAACTCTCCCTCAACACTTTGCTGGACCAAGAGTTCGAGGAACGTCATCGAGCTGAACATATGCAGAAATCAAAGGTGTCGTACGTTCGGTGCTTGGTCGGTTGGATCAAGAAGAAGTTCGACTACATCAACTGCATTAAGCTAATGCTTCCGCTTTTGGTCTACGAGGGTACGTGGACACACTCTCCCCTTCTCATTGCTATGCATCTCCTAGATAGATCTTGCGTGAGCGTAGGAAATTTTTTGAAATTGCATGCTACATTCAACATGATAACCGGTCTAGATGCACAAAGGTAAAGCAAGGAGCCAATCATGGAGCAATGTACCTTTTGATCCACTTCTTTACCATTGGGATCTATGTCAAGTTGGCATTTGACTGGGCATTAGAGTGGAAGCTGGCTTGACATCACTTAGCTTGAATCTCTTGAGCATGTCTTGAGTGTATTTGGCTTGGTTGATGAAGGTTCCTTCTCTTCTTTGTTTGATTTCGAACCCGAGAAAGAACTTCAACTCTCCTATCATGGACATCTTGAACTTTGAGGTCATGAGAGTGGCAAACTCCTCATTGAAAGCTTTGTTAGGAGAACCAAAGATAATATCATCAACATATAGTTGGAATACAAACAACTCCCCTTTGACCTTCTTAGTAAAAAGACCGGGGTCAATTTTCCCAATTTCAAACCCACGATCTTACAACAACTCAATAAGGTGCTCATACCACGCATGTGGGGCTTGTTTAAGGCCATAGAGTGCCTTATCGAGTTGGTACACATGATTGGGGAACTCGAGATCCTCAAACCCCGAGGGTTGTTTGACATACACCAACTCATTAATAGGACCATTAAGAAAAGCACTCTTCACATCCATTTGTTGCAACTTGAAGTTATGATGAGAAGCATAAGCAATCAACAAATGAATAGATTCAAGGCGAGCAACGAGAGCAAAGGTTTCACCGTAGTCGATACCCTCAACTTGGGAGTAGCCTTGTGCTACCAAACGAGCCTTGTTGCAAACAATAATTCCATGATAATCTTGCTTGTTCTCCTTGAATATCCACTTGGTTCCAATGACATTATGGTTCCGCTTTGGCCTTGGCACCAATCTCCACACCTTGTTGTGCTCGAAGTTGTTGAGTTCTTCATGCATGGCATTGAGCCAATCCGAATCCTCGAGTGCCTCATAGACCTTTTGGGGTTCAACACAAGAGACAAACGTGTGATGTTCACAATAGTTTGCTAATTGTCTACGAGTGCTTACCCCCTTTCTTAAGCTTCCAAGCACATTCTTCATGAGATGATCTTTGGTAGTGAGCTTGGATGCAATCTTGGCGGCACGACGCTCCAATTCTTCCTCAAGAGAGAGTTGAGGAGCGGTAACTTGATCATCTTGAGCGTAGTCTTGGGCTTGTTCTTGATCTTGAGTTTGCTCTTGATCTTGAACTTCCTCGGTAGAAAGAACTTGACCTTGGGCATCACTTGGTGGTTCACCGCCATCTTGAGGTTGATCTTGCCCTTGATCTTGTTCATTTGGTTGAGGGCCTTCACTTTGTTCTTTGGAAGCGTGTGGGTCTTGGGTTGGTGATGGTTCCACTTGAGTGGAACATTGTCCTTATCCTTCGGCCACAAGGGGTTCCTCAATGGGTAGGATATAACCAACACCCATTCTTCTTATGGCTTGGGAAGGAATTTCATTACCTACATCACAAGTACCACTTTGCTCCACTTGGGAGCCATTATTCTCATCAAACTCCACGTTACACGTCTCCTCAATGAGTCCAGTGGACTTGTTGAGGACACGGTAAGCATGAGAGTTTGTAGCATAACCAACAAATATACCCTCGTGAGCTCTAGCCTCAAATTTAGACAAACAAACACCTTTCTTGAGAATAAAACACTTACCACCAAACACCCTGAAGTACTTGAGGTTGGGCTTGTTGTCGATAAGTATCTCATATGGAGTCTTGTTCAAGCCTTTGCGGAGATAGAACTGATTGGATGCATGACAAGCGGTGTTGATGGCTTCGGCCCAAAAGTTGTACAGGGACTTGAACTCTGCCATCATGGTCCTTGCCGCGTCCATCAATGTCTGGTTCTTCCTCTCCGCAACACCATTTTGTTGAGGGGTGTAAGGTGAGGAATATTGATGCTTGGTCCCCTCATCACTAAGAAACTCATCCAAGGTGTAGTTCTTGAACTCGGTGCCATTGTCACTTCTTATTGTCAAGATCTTTGCATTGTGTTGACGTTGAGCTTCATTTGCAAAGTCGATGACGGTTTGTTGGGTCTCACTCTTCCTCTTGTAGAAATATACCCACGTGTATCTTGAATACTCATCCACAATCACCAAGCAATACTTTCTACCGCCAAGACTATCAAAGTATGGAGGCCCAAAGATATCCAAGTGAAGGAGCTCCAAGGGCCTCTTCGAGTAGATGATAGTCGTTGGAGGGTGAGCCTTCTCATGTAGCTTTCCTTCAATATAAGCACTGCAAGCATGATCTTTGGCAAAACTAACATTTGTTAGTCCAAGGACATGGTCCCCCTTGAGAAGACTTTGCAAAGATCTCATATTGACATGGGCTAAATGGCGATGCCAAAGCCATCCCACGTCAACTTTAGCCATTAGGCATCTCGCGGTCTTAGTGGGTCGCTTCGAAAAGTTAATCACATAAAGACCGTTCTCGACATGCCCAACAAAGGATACTTTAAGATTCTTGATCCACAAGAGGGCCACGGTATCAATATCAAAGAAAGTGGAAAAGCCCATGAGTGCAAGTTGATGAACGCAAAGTAAGTTGTATGCAAGGGACTCAACAAGCATGACTTTCTCGATCGTGAGATCATGAGAAATGACAACCTTGCCAAGACCCAATACCTTAGAAGATGAGGCATCACCCCACTTGACATTGGTGGGCATAGATGAAACCTTGTGCATGTCCACCACCAAGTCCTTGCTTCCGGTCATATGATTTGTAGCTCCACTATCGAGCAACCATGATCCCCACCGGAAGCAAACACCTACAAGAGATCAATGCTTGGTTTTAGGTACCCATTTTGTAATGGGTCCTTTGATGTTAGTAACAAGGGTCTTAGGAACCAAAATAGACCATTCAATGTACTCATAAGGAGAACCAACAAATTTGGCATAAACATGCCCATCACTAGCGCAACATAACACATAAGAAGGGTTAAAGTCACCGGCTTCGTTGGAAGGAGTGGCATTGCCCTTCTTGACCTCACCACCCTTCACATTGTTCTTCTTCTCCTTAGAAGCACCCTCTCCCTCCTTCGCAAAAGTTTGCTTGAGAGGAGGAGGTCATTTGGCCTTGTCGTTCTTCTTCTTATTCTTGGACTTAGGTGCAAACCCAATTCCCTCCTTGCCCACAACTTCCTTTTGATTGCTCAAAAGGTTGTTGAGGTTCTTCTCACCTTGTATGCAAGACACAAGGCCTTTCTCAAGTTGCTCCTTCAACTTGGAAATCTCCTCCACAATATGCACATGCTCACAACACATGTTAGTAGCATTTGCATTATCAATTAAAACCATATGAGGAAAAGTGGCTTTCTCCTTGGTTAGCTTCACTTGGAGTTGATAATGAGACTCTATGAGGTTAGCATGAGCACCCTTCAAGGCCTTGTGAGCCTTGTCAAGTATAACAAACTCCTCCTTAATTCTAGCATGGTCAACCCCAAGTTTAGCCTTCTCGGAGTTGAGCATACGAGATACAACAAGAGCATGATCAAGATCTTTCTTTAATTTAGCAGGATCATCATTGTGTGACTCCTCAAGAGATAAACGATGACCACGCTCTCCCTCAAGCGCATTAGAGAGATTCGATATCTCATCAACATAGTCATGACTATGCCCTTCCATATTAGAGATGGTATCTTTGTGAGCCTCGATCATGTCATTGGCTTCACCAAGTTGTTCCAAGAGAGCAACGAAGTGCTTCTTGGGTTTACCCTTGAGCTTACTCATAAAAGACTCAAATTCATTTTCTTCCTCCTTCGACCCCTCACTTTCATCAATGCAATCCATCAATGAAGGATTAGTAGTGATAGTAGTTTTGATGTTAGGGGTTACCTTGTTCGTGGCTTTAGCCATGATGCACTTGGCGGTGATGTTCTCATTGGGTGAATTGAAGAGGAACACCCATGGAGTTGTTGCAATGGCAACGGAGGCTATGGCAACCGTCTCACCGTCATCATCATCATCATCATCATCATACTCATTGTACTCTTCTTGTGCCACCAACCCCTTGTGAAGAGTCTTCTTGGTGAAGTTGTTCTTGTTGGGAAAAGACTTGGCCTTGTCTTTTCGGATAAGCTTGCCACCATTGTCTTCCCTCTTCTCGTACGGGCACTCTGCAAAAAAGTGGCTCACAATGCCACAATTATAGCATGTCCTCACACGTTGCTTGCCCTGACGCCACTTGAGTTGTTCTTGTTGAAGTTGGGCCTTGAGTTCTTCTTGCTCCAAAATTGTCGTGAAGCGAGAGCCATGTGCTCATGATAAGAATATTTCGTATCTTCGGGGCAACACTCCTCTTCTTCCTATTCACCCTCTTCTTCCACACTAGCCTTGTCCTTCAAAGCAAGGTTGGGCTTCTTTGCTTGTTGAGAACGCAACACCGCATTGTCGACGGTCTTGTCCAAGATCCTCATTGCAATAAACTCATCCAACACCTCACTTGAGGACAAGGCGTGAAAGTCCGGCCTTTGACGGATGACAGAGGACATGGCCTTATGGTAAGGCATCATGGCCTTGAGAAACTTGCGCTTGATCGAATTGTCATCTGTATCCTTGATCCCATGATCTCGGAGTGAGACCGCGAGAGTGGTTAATCTCTGGTAGAGATCTCGAGGTTCTTCATCTTCATTCATTGCAAACTCATCGGCTTCATCTTGCACCACTACAAAGTTTGAGCGTTGGATACTTGCGCTTCCCTTGTAAATGGAAACAACATGTTGCCATGCTTCCTTGGCCATGGTTAAAGGAAGGAGATGCGCAATATCTTCAGGTGGAATTGCTTCTTGGAGAATGAAGAGAGCGGACTCGTTGAATTGATGATAGGCGGCTTCTCTAGGAGTGAAGCTCCGTGGGTCATGCGGGTAGAAACCTTGCTCAATAATTCCCCAAAGATTAGTAGAACTATGATTTAAATGAAATTTAAAGCGATAGACCCAAGCGGCAAAATCCTCATTTTTCACAAGCTTGGGAGGAGGACCAACATGATTCATATGCGTGGAGGGAACCGGTCCTCCATAAGTAATTGGAGGTTCAACATGGGCAAAGATGCCATTTCCACTTCTACCACTAGTCAAAGGAACTTGATCACTAGTAGCTTCCCCCTTGTTGGAGTTAGCATACATCACCTTGTTAGTGGGATCGACCACTTCCAACGGTGCGGTGGAAACTTTAAGACCATCAAGAAAATTCTTAAGCATGCCTTTGACCTCGGCCGTCATGGAGGTTCTCAATGTGTCCAAGGCCACATTGAACTCCTCACGAGAGACCCAGGATCCCCCATTGGCCACAGACAAAGGGGGACTCGCACCGGAGTGCTCCTCCACCTCGTCTGAGGTGTCAACCATACTCTTCGGATGGCAAAGTCCTTAAAAAGAGACGAGGCTCTGATACCAATTGAAAGGATCGATATGGTTGACTAGAGGGGGGGTGAATAGGCAACTAACAATTTTTACCTTTTCTTTACCAAATTAAACTTAGCATCAAAATAGGTTGTCTAGATATGCAACTAGGTGAGCAACCTATATGATGCAACAAAAACTAGCACACAAGCAAGCAAGGGATACAACACAATATAAGCTTGCGCAAGTAAAGGTAAGAGATAACCAAGAGTGGAGCCGGTGGACATGAGGATGTGTTACCGAAGTTCCTTCCCTTTGAGAGGAAGTACGTCTCCGTTGGAGCGGTGTGGAGGCATACTGCTCCCCAAGAAGCCACCAGGGCCACCGTATTCTCCTCACGCCCTCACACAATACGAGATGTCGTGATTCCACTATTGGTGCCCTCGGAGGCGGTGACCGAACCTTTACAAACAAGGTTGGGGCAATCTCCACAACTTAATCAGAGGCTCCCAACGACACCACAAAGCTTCACACAATGAAATATGGCTCCGCGGTGACCTCAACCATCTAGGGTGCTCAAAAAACCAAGAGTAACAAGATCCGCAAGGTATTAGTGGGGGAATCAAATTTCTCTTGGTGGAAGTGTAGATCGGGGCCTTCTCAACCAATCCCTAGAAAATCAACAAGTTTGATTGGCTAGGGAGAGAGATCACGAGAAAATGGAGCTTTGAGCAAAAATGTAGCTTGGGAAGGGAAGAGGTGGTCTTCTTGGGGAAGAAGACCCCCTTTTATAGTGGGGGAAAAGATCCAACCGTTACCCACATATTCAGCCCACGACACGCGGTACTACCGCACAAGCTCGCGGTACTACTGCGAGGGGTTCGGTATTATCGCTTGACTATGCGGTACTACCGCTGGAGCGGCAGTGACCAAACGAGGCCCTGTTGCGCATAGCAACGAGCGGTAGAACCACCGGAGCGGTACTACCACGCGCCCTTGCGGTACTACCGCAAGGCAGGGCTCAACTGGGCTGGAAAGGCACAGACTACATAAATTACGTCCGTGACTACTTACACTGAGCTCAGGACTGTGCCGAAATCCGGCACGGTACTACCGCTAGCAGGGAGCGGTACTACCGCATGGGGGCGGAAGTAAAAAATTACTTCCGCGCCTACTTCCGCACGCACCAGTGTCAGGGTCAGAGCGAGCGGTACTGCCGCTCACCAGGAGTGGTACTACCGCTCCATTGAGCGGTACTACCGCAAGGCCCTGCAGTACTACTGCTCACTTGAGCAGTACTACCGCACGCCACAGACACTTAAGCATTTGGAAGCCTTTGTTTCGCAGAGACAAGGGTAGACGAATGGTGCTCCAAAGAAGCGAAGGAAAGGTGGTGCAAAGAAACAGATGTGTACGTGTATATTCCACCCTAACCTTTCAGAAGGGGACCCCCTCTTAATAGTACGGCATTCCTACGACTCAAATCCACCGAAAAGAAACGTAGAAAACTTCCGTCTTTGATAGGCTCCAAAGGGCACCAAATCATCTTGTGCCTGAACATGAGATATCTGAAATGCTCAAAGCACACGATTAGCCTGCAAATGCACTGTCAAAAATCACAAAACCACATAGGGAGAAATATACCCTTACACTAGACCATATGCCCGGACCATCTAGCACCCCTTATATCCAGAAATCACTAGTTAAAGGGAACTTTTGCAAAGGTCACTCTCCACCTTCTCGGGGGCTGACAAGTGGCACTGCATATGTGTCACTTATCATGACCATGGAGTTTTCCCCTTTTTCCTAGAATCATTTATTCAAAAGTTTTATCTCCCGAACTGTGCATGCAATGCTGAATTGTTTTCACTGTTGGATTTCTCGCGTCAAGATCTTTGAAACTAGATTTCATGTTAATATGTTCCGGTGAATTTTTTTCAACGAAAACCCAAAAAAATTGAAAAATAACAAAGAAAAAACCCAAATTGAATAAAACCGGAGCCCGAAAGCATGGTTGTGGTTTTCACTTTTTTAGAGGAAGCACACATTGCACTTCTCACAGAAGCAAATCTGTGCTTCTTGCCAAAGCACAGTTGTGCTTCTTGTAGAGGCACATGTTATGCATTTCTCTTTCTTCACGGAAGCATATATGTACTTTTCCCTTTTTGAGTGTGCTTCTCGTGGAAGCACATGATGTGCTTCTCACGGAAGCAAATTTATGCTTTTGGGGAAAGCACATGTTATGCTTTTCTATTTTTTCACAGAAGCATATTTGTGCCTTTTACTTTTCGAGTGTACTTCTCACGAAAGCAAATATGTGCCTCTAGTTGTGTTTTTCATGGAAGTATAGACTATGATTTCCCTTTTTCATGGAACATAGTTGTACTTATTGTAGTAGCTGTTGGAAATATGCCCTAGAGGCAATAATAAAATGGTTATTATTATATTTCTTTGTTCATGATAATTGTCTATTGTTCATGCTATAATTGTGTTATCCGGAAATCGTAATACATGTGTGAATACATACACCACAACACGTCCCTAGTGAGCCTCTAGTTGACTAGCTCGTTGATCAAGAGATAGTCATGGTTTCCTGACTATGGACATTGGATATCATTGACAACGGGATCACATCATTAGGAGAATGATGTGATGGACAAGACCCAATCCTAAGCATAGCTCAAAGATCGTGTAGTTCGTTTGCTATAGCTTTTCTGAATGTCAAGTATCATTTCCTTAGACCATGAGATTGTGCAACTCCCGGATACCGTAGGAGTGCTTTGGGTGTGCCAAACGTCACAACATAACTGGGTGACTATAAAGGTACACTACGGGTATCTCCGAAAGTGTCTGTTGGGTTGGCACGAATCGAGACTGGGATTTGTCACTCCGTATGACGGAGAGGTATCTCTGGGCCCACTCGGTAATGCATCATCATAATGAGCTCAATGTGACCAAGTGGTTGATCACGGGATCATGCATTACAGTATGAGTAAAGTGACTTGCCGGTAACGAGATTGAACGAGGTATTGGGATACCGACGATCGAGTCTCGGGCAAGTAACGTACCGATTGACAAAGGGAATTGCATACGGGATTGATCGAATCCTCGACATCGTGGTTCATCCGATAAGATCATCGAGGAGCATGTGGGAGCCAACATGGGTATCCAGATCCCGTTGTTGGTTATTGACCGGAGAGTCGTCTCGGTCATGTCTGCGTGTCTCCCGAACCCGTAGGGTCTACACACTTAAGGTTCGGTGATGCTAGGGTTGTTGAGATATTAGTATACGGTAACCCGAAAGTTTTTCGGAGTCCCGGATGAGATCCCGGACGTCACGAGGAGTTCCGGAATGGTCCGGAAGTGAAGATTTATATATAGGAAGTCAAGTTTCGGACATCGGGAAAGTTTCGGGGGTAATTGGTATTGTACCGGGACCACCGGAAGGGTCCCAAGGGTCCACTGGGTGGGGCCACCTATCTCGGAGGGCCCCATGGGCTGAAGTGGGAGGGGAACCAGCCCCAGATGGGCTGGAGCACCCCCCCCATGGGCCTCCCCTGCGCCTAGGGTTGGAAACCCTAGGGGTGGGGGCGCCCCACTTGGCTTGGGGGGCACTCCACCCCCTTGGCCGCCCCCCCTGGAGATGGCATCTCCTAGGGCCTGCGCCCCCCCTAGGGGTCCTATAAATAGTGGGGCGAGGGAGGGCATGGGCGCAGCCAGAAATTTTGGCCATTGGGTTCACTCCATGACTCGTTGTGAGAACTTACTACTAGTATGTGATGTGTAAAGTCTAATTTTAAATTATCTTACAATGAAACTATAGCACCCAGAAACAACATAATGAATATAAATATGGTTTCATATATCCACATTGTGTTGCATTAAAAACTGAAGAGTGCAAGACATACCCGTTCAATAAAACTATAAAATCACTCGTTTACATATTATAAATAGAGTAGTATCAGATAAGTTTGTAGCTGCAGGTTTAGCTTCTCATCTTCCTGGAACACTGAAAAAATGACAAGTTAGTTTGAGAAGTTTAGAGTAAGTACTAACAAGAGAAATAATCTTGTAAAGGCACTCACATTTTAGAGTGTCCCCTTTCGATCTTCCATCGCCTTGAAAATATTAAACACTGCATCATTGGTAATGGTAGAAAATATATCTTTCTCCACATAGCATATTAGACAATCACTCATTAATTGATCACCAATTTTGTAGTGTAACTTTTTTTTGACAACATTCATAGCTGAAAAGCATCTCTCCACTGATGCTATGGCAACTGGCAAAATCAGTACTAGATTTAAAAGATGATAAACCCAAGGAAACGTAATATGCTTATTTGTTTCCACCATTAGTTTAGCAAGATCAGTGATTCCATCCAAATTGGCGAACCTATCATCTGCTCACACATTGTCAATGTAAGTGTGAACTTCATGACCAAAATCATCCAATTTTCTTGAATCAAAGTCATCTGGATAAAACTCAGCTAGCTTCACTAAGCTGTGCAAGTTAAAAGCAGCAAAGGAGTCTTTTGGGTTGAAAGAAGCCATGTGTCCAAGCAATGTAGAATTTACCTCATTGAACCGGTCATCAAACTCTTGAAGCTGCCAATCAATAACAGAATTAAGACACTCAATTTGGTAATGTTGAAGGTCTGTGCCTGTACCATCATCTCGATTTGGTGACCGACTTTTCTTCGAAAAATACCGCTCCATAGCCTAGATCAATCAAAGTTCAAGGAGAAAAACAAATCAAAAAATAGGGCAAAACAGTCACTGATGTACTGGTGTTTTAGGGTAGACAGAACATACAAAAAAGAGAGGAGAGCCGGCTATAAAATCTAATTACCTCAAATTCTGGGCTTCAGTATTGCCGATGTCCATCTGCAGTCGTCTACTTCCCGTGGGCGTGCGGCGGCGGCAGAGGGCCCGAGCGACACGAACAGGCGAGATGGGAATTAGAGAAACGAACAGACGAACAATGAGAAAAAAAAGTCATCGACGAGACGTGCAGCGTGCGGCTCCGTGCGCTTTTCTAGTAAAAACAATTACGTGACACACGCACTCGCGGTTCTCGTAAAATGATTGCATGGGATTTTGCCTTTTGGGCCCTTGTTCCACGTACATGTTGTGTGTTAGGGTCAGTCCAAATATTTTATTGGGTTCATATTGATCAAATACGTATACATACGCATGTACCAGGCAAGATCCATTGGGTTCAGTTGAACCCAATGGCTATACGATGGCTCCGTCGCTGAGGGAGGGCAGCCGCACCCCAACCCCTGGCGCCTCCCTCTCCCTCCCGTGACACCTCTCCCTCTCCCTGAGCTTGGCGAAGCCCTGCCGAGATCACCGTTGCTTCCACCACCACGCCGTCGTGCTGCTGGATCTTCATCAACCTCTCCTTCCCCTTGCTGGATCAAGTTGGAGGAGACGTCTTCCCAATCGTACGTGTGTTGAACGCGGAGGTGCCGTCCGTTCGGCGCTAGGTCATCGGTGATTTGGATCACGACGAGTACGACTCCATCAACCCCGTTCTCTTGAACACTTCCGCGCGCGATCTACAAGGGTATGTAGATGCACTCCCCTCTCCCTCGTTGCTAGATGACTCCATAGATTGATCTTGGTGATGCGTAGAAAATTTTAAAATTCTGCTACGTTCCCCAACAGTGGCATCATGAGCTAGGTCTATGCGTAGTTTTTATGCACGAGTAGAACACAAAGCAGTTGTGGGCATGGATATTGTCAATTTGCTTGCCGTTACTAGTCTTATCTTGATCCGGCGGCATAGTGGGATGAAGTGTCCTGGACCGACCTTACACGTACGCTTACGTGAGACTGGTTCCACCGATTGACATGCACTAGTTGCATAAGGTGGCTAGCGGGTGTCTGTCTCTCCCACTTTAATAGGATCGGATTCGATGAAAAGGGTCCTTATGAAGGGTAAATAGAAATTGGCATATCACATTGTGGTTTTGGCGTAGGCAAGAAACATTCTTGCTAGAAACCTATAGTAGCCATGTAAAAACTTGCAACAACAATTAGAGGACGTCTAACTTGTTTTTGCAGCATGTGCCGTGTGATGTGATATGGCCAAAAGGATGTGATGAATAATATATGTGATGTATGAGATGGATCATGTTCTTGTAATAGGAATCACGACTTGCATGTCGATGAGTATGACAACCGGCAGGAGCCATAGGAGTTGTGTTAATTTATTTATGACCTGCGTGTCAACATAAACGTCATGTAATTACTTTACTTTATTGCTAAAGCGTTAGCCATAGTAGTAGAAGTAATAGATGACGAGACAACTTCAAGAAGACACGATGATGGAGATCATGATGATGGAGATCATGGTGTCATGCCGGTGACAACGATGATCATGAAGCCCCGAAGATGGAGATCAAAAGGAGCAAATGATATTGGCCATATCATGTCACTATTTGATTGCATGTGATGTTTACCATGTTTTGCATCTTATTTGCTTAGAACGACGGTAGCTTAAATAAGATGATCCCTCGTAATAATTTCAAGAAAGTGTTCCCCCTAACTGTACACTGTTGCGAAGGTTCGTTGTTTCGAAGCACCACGTGATGATCGGGTGTGATAGATTCTAACGTTCGAATACAACGGGAGTAAGCCAGATTTACACACGCAATACACTTAGGTTGACTTGACGAGCCTAGCATGTACAGACATGGCCTCGGAACACGGAAGACCGAAAGGTCGAGCATGAGTCGTATAGAAGATACGATCAACATGAAGATGATCACCGATGTTGACTAGTCCGTCTCACGTGATGATCGGACACGGCCTAGTTGACTCGGATCATGTTTCACTTAGATGACTAGAGGGATGTCTATGTGAGTGGGAGTTCATTGAGTAATTTGATTAGATGAACTTAATTATCATGAACTTGGTCTAAAATCTTTACACTATGTCTTGTAGATCAAATGGCCCACGCTAATGTTACCCTCAACTTCAACGCGTTCCTAGAGAAAACCAAGCTGAAAGATGATGGCAGCAACTATACGGACTGGGTCCGGAACCTGAGGATCATCCTCATACCTGCCAAGAAACATTATGTCCTAGAAGCACCGCTAGGTGACGCACCCATCCCAGAGAACCAAGATGTTATGAACGCTTGGCAGTCACGTGCTGATGATTACTCCCTCGTTCAGTGCGGCATGCTTTACAGTTTAGAACCGGGGCTCCAAAAGCGTTTTGAGAGACACGGAGCATATGAGATGTTCGAAGAGCTGAAAATGGTTTTCCAAGCTCATGCCCGGGTCGAGAGATATGAAGTCTCCGACAAGTTCTTCAGTTGTAAGATGGAGGAAAATAGTTCTGTCAGTGAGCACATACTCAAAATGTCTGGGTTGCATAACCGCTTGACTCAGCTGGGAGTTAATCTCCCGGATGACGCGGTCATTGACAGAATCCTTCAGTCGCTTCCACCGAACTACAAGAGCTTTATGATGAACTTCAATATGCAGGGGATGGAAAAGACCATTCCTGAGGTATATTCAATGCTGAAATCAGCAGAGGTGGAAATCAAAAAGGAACATCAAGTGTTGATGGTGAATAAAACCACTAAGTTCAAGAAAGGCAAGGGTAAAAAGAACTTCAAGAAGGACGGCAAGGGAGTTGCCGCGCCCGGTAAGCAAGTTGCCGGGAAGAAGTCAAAGAATGGACCCAAGCCTGAGACTGAGTGTTTTTATTGCAAGGGAAGTGGTCACTGGAAGCGGAACTGCCCCGAATACTTAGCGGACAAGAAGGCCGGCAACACTAAAGGTATATGTGATATACATGTAATTGATGTGTACCTTACCAGTACTCGTAGTAGCTCCTGGGTATTTGATACCGGTGCGGTTGCTCACATTTGTAACTCAAAGCAGGAGCTGTGGAATAAGCGGAGACTGGCGAAGGACGAGGTGATGATGCGCGTCGGGAATGGTTCCAAGGCCGATGTGATCGCCGTCGGCACGCCGCCTCTACATTTACCTACGGGATTAGTTTTAAACCTCAATAATTGTTATTTAGTGCCAGCTTTGAGCATGAACATTGTATCAGGATCTCGTTTAATTCGAGATGGCTACTCATTTAAATCCAAGAATAATGGTTGTTCTATTTATATGAGAGATATGTTTTATGGTCATGCTCCGCTGGTGAATGGTTTATTCTTAATGAATCTCGAGCGTAATGTTACACATATTCATAGTGTGAATACCAAAAGATGTAAGGTTGATAATGATAGTCCCACATACTTGTGGCACTGCCGCCTTGGTCACATAGGTGTTAAACGCATGAAGAAGCTCCATGCAGATGGACTTTTGGAGTCTCTTGATTACGAATCATTTAACACGTGCGAACCATACCTCATGGATAAAATGACCAAGACTCCGTTCTCAGGAACAATGGAGCGAGCAACCAACTTATTGGAAATCATACATACTGATGTGTGCGGTCCAATGAGTGTTGAGGCTCGCGGTGGCTATCGTTATGTTCTCACCCTCACTGATGACTTGAGTAGATATGGGTATGTCTACTTAATGAAACACAAGTCTGAGACCTTTGAAAAGTTCAAGGAATTTCAGAGTGAGGTTGAGAATCAACGTGACAGGAAAATCAAGTTCTTGCGATCAGATCGTGGGGGAGAATACTTGAGTCACGAATTTGGCACACACTTAAGGAAATGTGGAATAGTTTCACAACTCACGCCGCCTGGAACACCTCAGCGTAATGGTGTGTCCGAACGTCGTAATCGCACTCTATTGGATATGGTGCAATCTATGATGTCTCTTACCGATTTACCGTTGTCATTTTGGGGCTATGCTTTAGAGACTGCCGCATTCACTTTAAATAGGGCTCCGTCGAAATCCGTTGAGACGACACCGTATGAATTATGGTTTGGGAAGAAACCTAAGCTGTCGTTTCTAAAAGTTTGGGGATGCGATGCTTATGTCAAGAAACTTCAACCTGAAAAGCTCGAACCCAAGTCGGAAAATGCGTCTTCATAGGATACCCTAAATAAACTATTGGGTATACCTTCTACCTCAGATCCGAAGGCAAGATCTTTGTTGCCAAGAATGGATCCTTTCTAGAGAAAGAGTTTCTCTCGAAAGAAATAAGTGGGAGGAAAGTAGAACTCGATGAAGTATTACCTCTTGAACCGATAAGTGGCGCAGCTCAAGAAAATGTTCCTGAGGTGCCTGCACCGACTAGAGAGGAAGTTAATGATGATGATCATGAAACTTCAGATCAAGTTGCTACTGAACTTCGTAGGTCCACAAGGACACGTTCTGCACCAGAGTGGTACGGCAACCCTATCTTGGAAATCATGTTGTTAGACAACGGTGAACCTTCGAACTATGAAGAAGCGATGGCGGGCCCAGATTCCGACAAATGGCTGGAAGCCATGAAATCCGAGATAGGATCCATGTATGAAAACAAAGTATGGACTTTGACTGACTTGCCCGATGATCAGAGAGCCATAGAAAATAAATGGATCTTTAAGAAGAAGACAGACGCGGATGGTAATGTAACCATTTATAAAGCTCGGCTTGTCACTAAGGGTTATCGACAAGTTCAAGGGGTTGACTACGATGAGACTTTCTCACCCGTAGCAAAGCTGAAGTCCGTCCGGATCATGTTAGCAATTGCCGCATTCTATGATTATGAGATATGGCAAATGGACGTCAAAACAGCATTCCTTAATGGTTTCCTTAAGGAAGAATTGTATATGATGCAGCCGGAAGGTTTTGTCGGTCCTAAGAATGCTGACAAGGTGTGAGCTCCAACGCTCGATCTATGGGCTGGTGCAAGCATCTTGGAGTTGGAAAATTCATTTTGATGAGATGATCAAAGTGTTTGGGTTTACGCAGACTTATGGAGAAGCCTGCATTTACAAGAAAGTGAGTGGGAGCTCTGTAGCATTTCTCATATTGTATGTGGATGACATACTGTTGATGGGAAATGATATAGAATTCTTGGAAAGCATAAAGGCCTACTTGAACTAGTGTTTTTCGATGAAGGATCTTGGAGAAGCTGCTTACATATTAGGCATCAAGATCTATAGAGATAGATCGAGATACCTCATTGGTCTTTCACAGAGTACGTACCTTGGCAAGATATTGAAGAAGTTCAATATGGATCAGTCAAAGAAGGGGTTCTTGCCTGTATTGCGAGGTACGAGATTGGGCACGCCTCAATGCCCAACCACGGCAGAAGATAGAGAAAAGATGAGTGTCGTCCCCTATGCCTCGGCCATAGGGTCTATCATGTATGCTATGTTGTGTACCAGACCTGATGTAAACCTTGCCGTAAGTTTGGTAGGTAGGTACCAAAGTAATCTCGGCATGGAACACTGGACAGCGGTCAAGAATATCCTGAAGTACCTGAAGAGGACTAAGGATATGTTTCTCGTTTATGGAGGTGATGAAGAGCTCGTCGTAAATGATTACGTCGATGCTAGCTTCGACACAGATCTGGATGACTCTAAGTCACAAACCGGATATGTGTATATTTTGGATGGTGGGGCAGTAAGCTGGTGCAGTTGCAAGCAAAGCGTTGTGGCGGGATCTACATGTGAAGCGAAGTACATGGCAGCCTCGGAGGCAGCACAAGAGGCAATCTGGGTGAAGGAGTTCATTACCGACCTAGGAGTCATACCCAATGCGTCGGGCCCGATGACTCTCTTCTGTGACAACACTGGAGCTATTGCCCTTGCCAAGGAGCCCAGGTTTCACAGGAAGACCAGGCATATCAAGCGTCGCTTCAACATTCGTGAAAGTGTTCAAAATGGAGACATAGATATTTGTAAAGTACATACGGACCTGAATGTGGCAGATCCGTTGACTAAACCTCTCCCTAGAGCAAAACATGATCAACACCAGAACTGCATGGGTGTTCGATTCATCACAATGTAACTAGACTATTGATTCTAGTGCAAGTGGGAGACTGTTGGAAATATGCCCTAGACGCAATAATAAAATGGTTATTATTATATTTCTTTGTTCATGATAATTGTCTACTGTTCATGCTATAATTGTGTTATCCGAAAATCATAATACATGTGTGAATACATAGACCACAACACGTCTCTAGTGAGCCTCTAGTTGACTAGCTCGTTGATCAAGAGATAGTGATGGTTTCCTAACTATGGACATTGGATGTCATTGATAACGGGATCACATCATTAGGAGAATGATGTGATGGACAAGACCCAATCCTAAGCATAGCTCAAAGATCGTGTAGTTCGTTTGCTATAGCTTTTCTGAATGTCAAGTATCATTTCCTTAGACCATGAGATTGTGCAACTCCCGGATACCGTAGGAGTGCTTTGGGTGTGCCAAACATCACAACGTAACTGGGTGACTATAAAGGTACACTACGGGTATCTCCGAAAGTGTCTGTTGGGTTGGCACGAATCGAGACTGGGATTTGTCACTCCGTATGACGGAGAGGTATCTCTGGGCCCACTCGGTAATGCATCATCATAATGAGCTCAATGTGACCAAGTGGTTGATCATGGGATCATGCATTACGGTACGAGTAAAGTGACTTCCCGGTAACGAGATTGAACGAGGTATTGGGATACCGACGATCGAGTCTCGGGCAAGTAACGTATCGATTGACAAAGGGAATTGCATACGGGATTGATCGAATCCTCGACATCGTGGTTCATCCGATAAGATCATCGAGGAGCATGTGGGATCCAACATGGGTATCCAGATTCCGCTGTTGGTTATTGACCGGAGAGTCGTCTCGGTCATGTCTGCGTGTCTCCCGAACCCGTAGGGTCTACACACTTAAGGTTCGGTGACGCTAGGGTTGTTGAGATATTAGTATATGGTAACCCAAAAGTTGTTCGGAGTCCCGAATGAGATCCCGGACGTCACGAGGAGTTCCGGAATGGTCCGGAGGTGAAGATTTATATATAGGAAGTCAAGTTTCGGCCATCGGGAAAGTTTCGGGGGTAATCGGTATTGTACCAGGACCACCAGAAGGGTCCCAGGGGTCCACTGGGTGGGGCCACCTATCCCGAAGGGCCCCATGGGCTGAAGTGGGAGGGGAACCAGCCCCAGATGGGCTGGTGCACCCCCCCATGGGCCTCCCTTGCGCCTAGGGTTGGAAACCCTAGGGGTGGGGGCGCCCCACTTGGCTTGGGGGGCACTCCACCCCCCTTGGCCGCCGCCCCCCCTTGGAGATGGAATCTCCTAGGGCCGGCGCCCCCCTAGGGGTCCTATAAATAGTGGGGGAGGGAGGGCAGCCGCACCCCAGCCCCTGGCGCCTCCCTCTCCCTCCTGTGACACCTCTCCCTCTCCCTGAGCTTGGCGAAGCCCTGCCGCGATCACCGTTGCTTCCACCACAACACCGTCATGCTACTGGATCTTCATCAACCTCTCCTTCCCCTTGCTGGATCAAGTTGGAGGAGACGTCTTCCCAACCGTACGTGTGTTGAACGCGGAGGTGCCGTCCGTTCGGCACTAGGTCATCGGTGATTTGGATCACGACGAGTACGACTCCATCAACCCCATTCTCTTGAACGCTTCCACACGCGATCTACAAGGGTATGTAGATGCACTCCCCTCTCCCTCGTTGCTAGATGACTCTATAGATTGATCTTGGTGATGCGTAGAAAATTTTAAAATTCTGCTACGTTCCCCAACAGTAGCACGTGTTGTGCCTCTTGCGAAAAAGAACCACTTTTTGAAAAACCAAAAAAATCTCCAAAATCTAGGGAAAACCAGGAAAAGAACAAAAAAACATCTACAACGCGTATTGGAAAAAGAAAGAAACGGAATCCAAAGGGAGCGACCAACGCCGACATGTGGCGGTGGCTGGGCGCACCACCTGACACGCTCCCAAGCCAAAAGAGTGTCCGTTGCGGGAGTCTTGCAAGGCGTAACTCTTAGTTAATTGCTCCCCTTATATCCAACCCATGTGTGGGGGTGGATATGGGGTGGTCCAGACATGCTCAAGCGCATCCGTCACATCAGACCGTCCCTTCTTGACCCCATAAAATCTTGTCCCTATTTCCAACTGGACCCAACATTAGCCATTTGTCTTACTCCACTCTACTTCCACTCTGCTCTGCTCCACCCATCCCATCTACCATCTCCAGCATGGCTAGCAGCCGATCTGAGTTCTATTGGTCTGAATCCACTGACTGGGAGCTCGCCGCCTGCTCGTACGAGGAGGAGAGAGCCCTCCTCGCCATGGTTCATTGTTCCCTGGAGGATACCTGAGCTTTGGAGTAGGAGCCTCGCTGCCCCGGATCCACCAGTCGGGTTTTCACCTCCACCTCTGGTTGGGATCCAGCGGTGACGCTGCATCCAGCGAAAGCTCGCGTCGCGTGTCCATTGCGTCACCGCAACCGATGAGTGCGGCTAAGCAGGTCCGCGGCAGAAGGCTCCCACACCCCTGATTAGCATATCCTGAGCACGGGATCCTTGTCCTCCCGATGTCGGCCTCGGAGACTGAGGCCAATGGCAGAAATGTTGAAGGCCTCATATGCGAAAGTTGTTGCGGACGCGCTTCCGTGGTCGAGAAATAGTGTGCCCGCCATGACAGGGAGAAGGTGTGTCGTGGCACGGAGAAGAAGGCCGAGGAGGATGCCCATCCCCGGACCCTAGCAAAGCGGCAAGCCCGGGTCATCCATGCCCTCGCCGGCCTTCTCGCGAAAGAGGACGACGTGTCTGGTGCTGCTTCTGATGCATCCAGCTCCGACACCGAGCATATCCGCATCAACCCTCATTGCGTCTTTGACCGCTAATTTCACGACAACGAGTGCAAGGGAAAGGGGGTCTGTGGGCGATGAACTTCCCTCATCTCACTAGTATAAAAACGACTTTTAGTACCAGTTCGTAAGGACCTTTAGTACCGGTTCTGGAACCGGCACTAAAGGGTGGGGACTAAAGGCCCCCCCTTAGTCCCGGTTCAACACAAACCGGGACCAAAGGCCCACCACGTGGCACGACGTGCGCCGTGGTCTGGGGGACCTTTAGTCTCGGGTTTTTCGAAATAAAGCAAAAAACAGCCCGCCTACTGAGCCGGCGCGGCCTGCATATGACTAGAAACCCAATCTCTAGTTGGACCAGGATGCAGGTCCGTACAGCCCAGTAGGCCCCATAGGGCAGAAGACTTGCAATAGGCCCACAAAGGCCTGCTTAGAGAGGAGCTCGACACGGTAGCCGCGGCGGGGCTTAGAGCAACTCCAATGGGGCGGCCCATTTCGTCCTCCCGCGTCCGTTTGGGTCGGCACGGACAAAAGTGGCGGCCAACGCGCTGACCCAAACTCAAATCATGTGCGTCCGGCGTCCGCGTCGACACATTTCTAGCCCAAAATTGCGCCTGGAATGCGTCGGCGCGGACGCGAAGCGGACGTGCCGCGCGTCTCCTCGCCGTCCGTCGCGTCCCCACCTGGCGGCCGTCCAACTACGATGGTCAACATAATTTATGACGACCGCCCACCTTGGGCCCACGCGTCTGCGATGGCGGTCGTCCTTTTTTAAGCCGGGCGTGCGGCGGGGCCGTCCTCATCCACTACCACTCGCCCCCCCCCCTCCCCGTCCCCATCTGGCCACCCCTGCCCCCACGCCGACGACAACCCTAGCCACTGCCAGCATGGGCTTCTTCTCCGGCATCGGCAGCAGCCGCAAGGCAAGGCCCCCGCCCGCCATTCCCCCTCCCTCCCTGCCCTCCCCGCGCCGGCGCGCGCTCCCCGGCAAAGGCAGCGCATCAACGTGTCATTGCACCAGGCCAAGTGGCACTGGCACCACCGTGTGCCTCTGCCGTACCCCGACGTTCCTCTGCCGCTTGACTGGCATTTGGATCCGGAGAGGGTGCCAACGCCGGCAGCGCCGCGGACGGCGAGGGTCCATGCGGAGGAGGTGCGGCTCCGGCGGGCGTTGCTGACGTCGGAGCAGCGCGCCGACCCGTACTTCACCGTCGACTCGCCCAACTAGGCTTGATGGTTCGCCTTCGAGCATGAGGAGGCGAGGTGATGCGGCATCGACCACAGCATGTCGCCGCCCGTGCTCGTCGTCCGCGACGAGGACCAGGCGGAGGTCATGGCCCTCTCCGCGGCGGGCGACTGCGTTGTGCCGCCGGTGACCCCGCCGTCCCCGCCCAAAGCCGAGTCGGAGGAGCCGGCCTACCTCAAGCGCTACTCCTGGACCAGAGTAGTGCGCGAGTGGGTCAGCGCTCCGCTGATCTGGCTCGGGGCGGCGGAGAAGCAGGAGGCAGACTATCTCGACCACTGGCGCCTCGTTCGGCTGGCCGAGGAGCGTCGGGAGGACGAGCGCTTGCAGATGCTCGAGCGCGAGGCGCACCAGGCCCAGGCAGCGGCGACACAGCCCGACATCGCCGCCCTCTGGAACACGGCGTTTCCCTGGGCCGGCCATGCGCCGACGTTGATCGACCTCACCGGTCCCGACGCAGACGCCACCGCCGACGAGGACGTCTAGGGCAGCACGTCGTTTAGTTTTTAGTATTTAATTAATGTAATGTGGACTTTCGCCGACCTTCGAGGCCGGACTTTATGTTTAATTAAATACATGTATTTATTTTTAAAATGCTTGCAATACTTTTTTTGGCGCGCCGACGAAATGGGTCGGGTCAACGTTGGGCGCTCGTGCCGACCCAAACACAGCGCCGGACGTTTGTGTCCGCCGGGCCGACCCAAACGGACAAAAAGCGGACAAAAGCGCCATCCGTTTGGGTCGGCCCGTTGGAGTTTCTCTTATAAACCGGTGTGAGCTCTTCTCAACTAGCAAGATGGGACTAAACATTGTGCACTGCGGATGGCAACGCACCACCTTTAATACCGGATGGTGGCTCCAACCGATACTAAAGGGGGGGGTCTTTAGTACCGGTTAGAGCCACCAACCCGTACTAAAGGCCATCACCTTTAGTACCGGTTGATGCTTTAGTATCGGTTGGAGTCACCAACCCGTACTAAAGGCCACCACATCTTTAGTACCGGTTCGTGGCACGAGCCGATACTAAAGGTTCGCCACGAACCGATACTAATGAGCGCCGCCCGTCTAGTCGTTGAACCGGTACTATTGGTCACATTAGTGCCGGGTCAAATACAAATCGAGACTAATGTAACATTTGACTCTTTTTCTACTAATGTCTGTATAGCCTTTAGTTATAAAGAATCGGTAGGACGTATCATTATTTCGGTAGTCTTATAGTAGTATGTTTGAACTCCCGTATGTAATGTCCGAACTATGTATGAGGTACGTGCTAGCAATCGAAGTACGGATCTTAATGTATGGATTTAAAAGGTTCAAATATAAGAACGACCACGGATACGTACAAATGAGGGGTGGCCGGCTGGTGTTCGCGGACACATGGATTATATTTGTCTATTCGGGTTATAAGAGCATCTATAGTTGGGGCAAATCCGACTCCGCAAACATTCGTGTACGTGATCGAACGTGTCCGCAGACAATGACCGGTCATGTTTTAAATTTGCTCTTTTGCATCTGAGTCTTTTATATTCCATCCCCTATATTCATAAAAACCATGTAAAATAAATCAACGTATTACGACACCCAAGCTACAATTTGGAGATGACCATGACGTCCATGCCGGGCGCCGGGTGGACGGGCGTGTAGGAGGGCTCCCTCATCCAGCATCTCTTCCTCCTTCACGGCGTGCTCCGTCTCTATGAATATAGGGGATGGAATATAAAAGACTCAGATGCAAAAAAGCAAATTTAAGACATGACCGGTCATTGTCCGCGGACACGTTCGATCACGTACGCGAATGTTTGAGGAGTCGGATTTGTCAGATCCAACTATAGATGCTCTTATAACCCGAATGGAGAAATCTAATCCATGTGTCCGCGAACACCAGCCGGCCACCCCTCATTTGTATGTATCTGTGGTCGTTCTTATATTCGAACCTTTTAAATCCATACATTAAGATCCGTACTTCGATTGCTAGCACGTACCTCATACATAGTTCGGACATTACATACGGGAGTTCAAACATACTATTATAAGACCACCGAAATAATGATACGTCCTACCGATTCTTTATAACTAAAGACCATACAGACATTAGTAGAAAAAGAGTCAAATGTTACATTAGTCTCGATTTGTATTTGACCCGGCACTAATGTGACCAATAGTGCTGGTTCCAACGACTAGACGGGCGGCGCTCATTAGTATCGGTTCGTGGCGAACCTTTAGTATCGGCTCGTGCCACAAACCGGTACTAAAGATGTGGTGGCCTTTAATACGGGTTGGTGGCTCCAACCGATACTAAAGCATCAACCGGTACTAAAGGTGATGGCCTTTAGTACGGGTTGGTGGCTCCAACTGGTACTAAAGACCCCCCCCCCCCACTTAGTATCAGTTGGAGCCACCACCGGTTGGAACCACCACCCGATACTAAAGGTGGTGCGTTGCCATCCGCAGTGCACAATGTTTAGTCCCATCTCGCTAGTTAAGAAGAGCTCGCACCGGTTTATAAGAGCAACTCCAACGGGTCGACCCAAACGGACGACGCTTTTGTCCGCTTTTTGTCCGTTTGGGTCGGCCCGGCGGACACAAACGTCCAGCGCTGTGTTTGGGTCGGCACGAGCGCCCAACGTTGACCCGACCCATTTCGTCGGCGCGCCCAAAAAAAGTATTGCAAGCATTTTAAAAATAAATACATGTATTTAATTAAACATAAAATCCGGCCTCGAAGGCCGGTGAAAGTCCACATTACATTAATTAAACACTAAAAACTAGACGACGCGCTGCCCTAGGCGTCCTCGTCGGTGGTGGCGTCTGCGTTGGGACCGGTGAGGTCGATCAACGTCGGTGCATGGCCGGCCCAGGGGAACGCCATGTTCCAGAGGGCGGCGATGTCGGGCTGTGTCGCCGCTGCCTGGGCCTGGTGCGCCTCGCGCTTGAGCATCTGCAAGCGCTCGTCCTCCCGACGCTCCTCGGCCAGCCGAACGCGGCGCCAGTGGTCAAAGTAGGCCGCCTCTTGCTTCTCCGTTGCCCCGAGCCAGATCGGCGGAGCGCTGACCCACTCGCGCACTACTCCAGTCCAGGAGTAGCGCTTGAGGTAGGCCGGCTCCTCCGACTCGGCTTTGGGCGGGGATGGCGGGGTCACCGGCGGCACGACGCAGTCGCCCGCCGCGGAGAGGGCCATGGCCTCCTCCATGGTAGCCTCGAAAGCCGCCTCGTCCGGCTCCCTCCACCGCTCCTCCTCCTCGCTCTCCTTAATGGCCGCCTGGTAGGCGGCCTCGGCCTCCTGGTCCTCGTCGTGGACGACGAGCGCGGGCGGCGACAGGCTGTGGTCAACGCCGTTTGGTCTCCGCATCCGTGTTTGAGCGGAGGGAATCGAGGATGGCCTGCTACCCCGCCTGCAGATCCGCACGTCCCCTACATCCTCATTCGGATCCTCCTCAACCTTCTCATCCTCCTCCTCGACCTCCACCTCCTCCTCCAAGTTCTTCCCCGGATCCATTGCATCCGAAGATAGCCCCGCGGTGATCCGGGCTTCGTGCCTTGCTGGAATTTGCTTAAGGAGCTGCAACCGATGCTCCGGGTTAGATATGGGTATGGCTCCTTGAGGGAGTCTTGGATTAGGGGTGTTCGGATAGCCGGACTATACCTTCGGCCGGACTCCTGGACTATGAAGATACAAGATTTAAGACTTCGTCGTGTGTCCGGAAGGGACTTTCCTTGGCGTGGAAGGCAAGCTTGGCGATACGGATATGTAGATCTGTTACCATTGTAACCGACTCTGTGTAACCCTATCCCTCTCCGGTGTCTATATAAACCGGAGGGTTTTAGTCCGTAGGACGAACAACAATCATACCATAGGCTAGCTTCTAGGGTTTAGCCTCCTTGATCTCGTGGTAGATCTACTCTTGTACTACCCATATCATCAATATTAATCAAGCAGGAGTAGGGTTTTACCTCCATCGAGAGGGCCCGAACCTGGGTAAAAACATCGTGTCCCTTGTCTCCTGTTACCATCCGCCTAGATGCACAGTTCGGGACCCCCTACCCGTGATCCGCCGGTTTTGACACCGACATTGGTGCTTTCATTGGGAGTTCCTCTGTGTCGTCACTTTTAGGCCCGATGGCTCCTCCGATCATTAACGACGATGCGATCCAAGGTGAGACTTTTCTTTCCGGACAGATCTTCGTATTTGGCGGCTTTGCACTGCGGGCCAATTCGCTTGGCCATCTGGAGCAGATCGAAAGCTATGCCCCTGGCCATCAGGTCAGATTTGGAAGTTTGAGCTACACGGCCGACCTCCGCGGAGACTTGATCTTCGACGGATTCGAGCCGCAGCCGAGCGCGCCGCACTGTCACGATGGGCATGATCTAGCTCTGCCGAACAGTGCCCTGGAGGCCGCACCCGCATCAGCTCCGACCCTTAATTCGGAGCCAACTGCGCCAATCGAGGATGGGTGGTTGGACACCGCCTCGGGAGCTGCAATCTCTACGGCGATCGAGCCGAACACCAACCCTATTCTCTGCGAAGCCCATGACTCCAAGGAGCCGGACTCCTCTCCAGACTCCGAGCCCTCCGCGCCCCTACCGATCGAACCCGATTGGGCGTCGATCATGGAGTTCACTGCCGCGGACATCTTTCAGCACTCGCCCTTTGGCGATATTCTGAATTCACTAAAGTCTCTCTCTTTATCAGGAGAGCCCTGGCCAGACTATGGTCAGCAAGTTTGGGATGCGGATGATGAAGAAACTCAAAGCCCACCCACCACCCACTTCGTAGCCACTGTCGATGATTTAACCGACATGCTCGACTTCGACTCCGAAGACATCAACGGTATGGACGCCGATGCAGGAGATGATCAAGAACCAGCGCCTATAGGGCACTGGAAAGCCACCTCGTCGTATGATATATACATGGTGGACACCCCAAAAGAAGGCAATGGCGATGGAACAGTGGAGGATGACCCCTCCAAGAAGCAGCCTAAGCGCCGGCGTCAGCGGCGCCGCTCTAAATCCTGCCAAAGCAAAAATGGTGATTCCGACACGGGAGATAATAACACCCCGGATAGTGCCGAAGACAACCACCTCCAGCAAGATTCAGCACAGGAGGATGGAGAAGCCAGCCCTCATGAGAGAGCGGCAGACAGAGAGGTCGAGGACGATAATTATATGCCTCCCTCCTAAAACGAGGCAAGCCTCGACGACGACGAATTTGTCGTGCCGGAGGATCCTGTCGAACAAGAGCGTTTCAAATGTAGGCTTATGGCAACGACGAGCAGCCTCAAGAAAAAACAGCAACAGCTTAGAGCTGATCAAGATTTGCTAGCCCACAGATGGACTGAAGTCCTTGCGGCCGAAGAGTATGAACTCGAACGCCCCTCCAAGAGCTACCCAAAGCGCAAGTTGCTACCCCGATTAGAGGAGGAAGCACCTAAACCTACATCACCAGCGCATGATGCGGCCGACCGGCCACCCCGTGGCCGTGACAGAGAGGCCTCTCGGCCCTCCACTCAAGCCGGACCCCGGCGCCGCTCAAAAAATACAAAGCAATGGGAAAATGCGCCAGACCTGCGAGATATATTGGAGGACAAGGCAAGGCAAACAAGATCGATCTATGGATCGCGTGGGTGCCCCACGGCACGAGACGGTAATCGTCACTCCGGATACAATAAATCCGGCCGGGCCGAACACAGTAGACAAAACTCGTTTGAGCTGCGTCGTGATATAGCCCAATACAGAGGCGTCGCACACCCACTATGCTTCACAGATGAAGTAATGGATTATCAAATCCCCGAGGGTTTCAAACCCGTGAACATCGAATCATACGATGGCACAACAGATCCTACGGTATGGATCGAGGACTATCTCCTTCATATCCACATGGCCCGCGGTGATGACCTACACGCCATCAAATACCTCCCACTCAAGCTTAAAGGACCAGCTCGGCATTGGCTTAACAGCTTGCCAGCAGAATCAAATGGTTGTTGGGAGGACCTGGAAGCCACATTCCTCGATAATTTCCAGGGCACTTATGTGCGACCACCAGACGCCGATGACCTACGCCACATAATTCAGCAGCCAGAGGAATCGGCCAGACAATTCTGGACACGGTTCCTAACCAAGAAAAATCAAATCGTCGACTGTCCGGATGCAGAGGCCCTAGCAGCCTTCAAGCATAACATCCGTGACGAGTGGCTTGCACGGCACCTAGGACAGGAAAAGCCGAAATCAATGGCAGCCCTCACCACACTTATGACCCGCTTTTGCATGGGAGAAGACAGCTGGCTAGCTCGCAGCAATAACATGACTAAGAGCCCTGGTAATTCGGATACCAAGGACAGCAGTGGCAGGTCGCGTTGCAACAAGAAAAAGCGCCGCATTAACGGCGACAATACTGAGGATACGGCAGTTAATGCCGGATTCAGAGGCTCTAAACCCGGTCAGCAGAAAAAGCCATTCAAAAAAAATACTCCGGGCCCGTCCAGTTTGGACTGAATACTCGACCGCTCATGCCAGATACATGGCACCCCCAAAAAACCAGCCAATCACACCAACAGGGATTGTTGGGTGTTCAAGCAGGCAGGCAAGTTAAATACCGAAAGCAGAGACAAGGGGCTGCATAGCAACGACGCGGAAGAGCCCCGACCGCCGAACAATAGTGGATAGAAGGGCTTCCCCCCACAAGTGCGGACGGTGAACATGATATACGCAACCCACATCCCCAAGAGGGAGCGGAAGCGTGCGCTAAGGGACGTATACACGAAGGAGCCAGTCGCCCCAAAGTTCAACCCATGGTCTTCCTGTCCGATCACTTTTGATCGAAGGGACCAGCCCACTAGCATCCGTCATGGCGGATTCGCCGCATTGGTTCTAGACCCAATTATTGACGGACTTCACCTCACTAGAGTCCTTATGGACGGCGGCAGCAGCCTGAACCTGCTTTACCAGGATACAGTGCGGAAAATGGGCATCGATCCCTCGAGGATTAAACCCACTAAAACGACCTTTAAAGGCGTCATACCAGGTGTAGAGGCCAACTGTACAGGCTCAGTTACACTTGAAGTGGTCTTCGGATCTCCGGATAATTTCCGAAGCGAGGAGTTAATCTTCGACATAGTCCCGTTCCACAGTGGCTATCACGCACTGCTCGGGCGAACCGCATTTGTCAAGTTCAATGCGGTTTCGCACTACGCATACCTTAAGCTCAAGATGTCAGGCCCTCGAGGAGTCATTACGGTCAATGGAAACACCGAACGCTCTCTCCGAACGGAGGAGCATACGGCGGCTCTCGCAGCGGAAGTACAAAGCAGCCTCTCAAGGCAATTCTCCAGTCCGGCCATTAAACGTCCGGACACTGCCAAGCGCGCCCGGAGCAACCCACAACAAGACCGCCTGGCACGTTCCGAGCAAGCATAGCAATGCGGCCCCAACCCCAGCCCTCGCGAACTTGCGAAACCAGTGTTGCGCGTACATAACTACGCTCTGGAAATACCATGGGCACAGGGGGAGGGGCACCATCACGGCACGCCCGAAATGCGGCTTAAACCGCACTAGGGGCTGCCGATTTCTTAATTTTCTCTTATTTTCAGGACTCCATTCTTCAGAAGGCTTGTCCGGCAGTACAATTGCCGCACAAACGATACAAAACCAGGGGAGCAGAAAGCTACGCCGCACTATGGAACTCTAAGGTGGTCTCTATAACGAGCAGTATACCTGTTTCACATACCATTCCGCAGCTCGCCCCTGGAAAGGACATGTTAAATAGTCCCATCTTTTGCTTATTGCACTATTTGTATCGTTCTGCTTTGATCGCAGCTTTTTTAAATAAACAATGCATAGCTTTCGTCAATTATTGCATTACTATTTTTTACGAATATATGTTCATTAATGACATGTTGCACCCGTACACTTTGGTACGGCCAATACGCCAGGGGCTTAAGTACCCCACAATACGGTGTGAGAAGTCCGAACACTTTCATAAGTGCGGCACCCCGAACTTATAGCATTATATGCATCGGCTCCGAATCATGTCTTGGGTCAATAGTTGGGTTTGCCCGGCTCCTATGTTTTGATACCTTACGTTCCGTTATATCGGCTAAGGTAGCACTAGGAGAACTACTGCGATTGTGCCCCAGTTGAGCTGGGCTAAGCACCTCAGTAGAGAAAGCTAAAACTGACCGTCATGATGAGGCGAGAGCTGGTCGCTGTTCGAGAGGTTTTCGAGTCCCTAAAGACTTATGCCGCTTAGAGCGAGGAGTCAGCTTTGTCCGGCCTAGGCGTGGATAGCGCCCCGAACTCGGTCTTCCGAACACTAGGGGCTTCGCCGAAATTTAAAATTATAGAATTCTATGGCTAAGTGAGAGTGTTCAAGCATTATAGTCTGATTGCCTTATTCGTTGTGTTGAGCGCCTCCCTCGAAGGACCCAAGAATGGGAAAAAGAGCGCTCATGTTTATCCCGAACACCCCAGCACTCGTGGCATGGGGGCAGAAGCCGACGACTCGCCATCTCTCAAATTTGATAAACGGCCGCACAGAAGGTAATATTTTAAATTCAAAAGCGTTGTTTAGCGCATATGAACAAGTTTTCAGCGTACAGGATCACAAATGCGAGTTTACTCAAAAATTACATCTTTGGAGTATTCATCCGCTATAAGGCGGGCACTCTTCAGGACGCCCTCATAATACGCTTCCAGGACGCTATGCTCCTTGCCCAGCGGCGGCCCGTCCTTCACCAGCTTCTCCGCATCCATCTTGCCCCAGTGCACTTTAGCACGGGCAAGCGCCCTACGGGCACCTTCGATGGAGACGGAGTGCTTGATTACTTCAAGCCGTGGACAGGCATCCACCAGCCGCCTCACCAGCCCGAAGTAGCTCCCAGGCAGAGCCTCTCCAGGCCAAAGCCGAAATATGAGGCCCTTTATGGCTTGTTCGGCCACCTTGTGGAGCTCGACCATTTGCTTTAGCTGGTCGCTCAAAGGCACCAGGTGTCCGGCCTCAGCATACTGAGACCAGAACACCTTCTCTGTCGAGCTCCCCTCCTCGGATCGGTAGTAGGCGGTGGCATCGGATGCACTGCGGGGCAAATCTGCAAATGCTCCTAGAGAGCTTCGGACTCGGGTAAGTAACAAGTAATTCACTTTCACGTGCTTACTTTGCATAATGAATTCCTTACCCGCCTCTATCTTCTTCATCGCTTTAATTTCTTGGAGGGCTTTCTAGGCTTCGGCCTTGGCAGACTTCGCGCTTTCGAGGGCTGCCCCAAGCTTGGACGCTTGCGTCTTTGAGTCAAGCTCCAAACTCTCGTGTTTTTTCACGAGAGCCTGGAGCTCTTTCTGCACCTCCTCCACCCGTGCCTCCTACTTCCCTCGCTATGTGCGCTCTGCGGCCGCTCTATTTTCGGCCTCGGACAGCGCTTTCTTAAGGGTTGCCACCTCGGTCGTGGCCCCTATAATAGCACGTAGATCCTATCATTTTGTGCAACCACATCTTCTCTATATACTTGCGCAAGGTATTACTTACCTTCCTTCTCCTCGAGTTGCCTCTTGGCATGGCTGAGCTCGTTCTCGGACCGCGCGAGGTTTTGCTTCAGCGTATCCACCTCCGCAGTCAGTGCGGCGGAGGCCAGCAGCGAAGCCTGCATACGCATATTGACTTGATTATGCTAGACTCCTGCGAATGTTATTAGATCCTCTATTCGGCTTTTCTTTCCGAATGCCGAACAGAGCATCAGGGGCTACTTTCTATGCGGTAATATTTTTATATATTCTTTACTTACCTCAAAGCCTGTTAGAAGGCTGGCATAGGCTTCAGTCAGTCCGCTCTTGGCGGACTGAACCTTCTGGATCACCGCACTCATAATAGTGCGGTGCTCCTCGTCGATGGAGGCGCCGTTAAGCACCTCCAGCAAATTGTCCGGTGCCTCCGGTTGGACGGAGGTCGCCGGCTCGGTAGGCTTGCTCCTCTTGGAAGGAGGCTGCCTACCGGAGTCCGGAACCGTTGAAGGTTCCGACGCGGTGTCCGGCTCAAGGCCGGACTTAGAGCCCTTGGGGGTTCTATCCCCTTTATGCCTGGAGTCCGGGAGGTCACCTTGCGGCGCCTCCAGGACCACCTCCTCCTGGCTTGGAACCTGTTGGGACGCCACCTCGGCATCGTCTGTAGGGTGGGGGAGGTAGCCGTCGGAAGCGAATTCACATCCGACGAATCCAGGGAACCGCTCGACGACACGTCGAGCCGGTCTTTGGGTGGACTGCATAAACATGTTCGACGTAAGGAAAAGTTGTGCAATGGAGGAATACTATGAATCACTCTGGTATCCGGATACTTACGATTTCTCCAGGGGCTTGGCCCTGAGTGGCCACTCCTCTTCGCCGTCGTCGGCGTTGGTGGAGTAGTCCGGAGGAAGGGTTTTCCCCTTCTTGGACCCTTCGGCCTTCCCAGTTGGGGCAGCCTTCCTTTTCTTCCCTTCCCCCGCTGGAAGGGGAGAGGTCTCTTCTTCCTCCTCCTCCTCCTCATCTTCACGGGAGGAGTGCGTCTTGGAGTCGTCGGATGATGAAACCAACACCTCCAGGCACCGGGCACTTTTTCGAGTCTCTGTGGCCTTCTTCTTGGCCTTCTTCTCCGGCACCACATAGGGTGCCGGAACCAGCAGCTTCGCCAAGCGAGCGTCCGCTGGGCCTTCGGGCAAAGGAGCCGGACAGTTGATCTGTCCGGACGTCTCCTGCCAATCCTGTCAAAGGTAAGGGAGCTTAGATCCCGCATGGTCAAACTATGAAAAACTAATACCCTGTAAAAGGTAAAAACAGCTTACCGCACTAGCGTGACGCTGCGTGCTGAATCCACGATCCTCGGTAGCGGATGCGGGGGCCTCGGAGCCCTTGAAAAGCACCTTCCAGGCATCTTCGTACGTCGTGTCGAAGAGCCTGCTCAGAGTTCGGTGCTGCGCCGGGTCGAACTCCCACAGGTTGAAAGCCCGTTGTTGACACGGGAGGATCCGGCGGATGAGCATAACCTGGACTACGTTGACAAGTTTGAGCTTCTTGTCCACCAGGGTTTGGACGCATGTTTGGAGTCCGATCAGCTCTCCTTTTTTACCCCACGACAGGCCCGTCTCTTTCCAGGAGATGAGCCACATAGGGGGTCCAGATCGGAACTCGGGGGCTGCGACCCATTCAGAGTCGCGCAGCTCGTTGATGTAAAACCACCCCGATTGCCACCCCTTTAGGGTCTCCACGAAGGAGCCCTCGAGCCATAGGACGTTGGGCATCTTGCCCACCATGGCGCCTCCGCACTCCGCCTGGGTGCCGCGCACCACCTTTGGCTTGACATTGAAAGTCTTGAGCCATAGGCCGAAATGGGGGCAGATGCAGAGGAAAGCCTCGCACACGACGATAAACGCCGAGATGTTGAGGACGAAGTTCGGGGCCAGATCGTGGAAATCCAGGCCATAGTAGAACATGAGCCCCCGGACAAATGGGTGGAGAGGGAAACCCAGCCCGCGAAGGAAATGGGGGAGGGACACCACCCTCTCATGGGGCCCGGGGTGGGGATGAGCTGCCCCTCTTCGGGAAGCCGGTGCGCAATGTCGTTAGACAAGTATCCGGCCTTCCTCAGTTTTTTATGTGTCCCTCCGTGACGGAGGAGACCATGCACTTGCCTCCCGCTCCGGACATGGCTGGAGAAGGTTGAGGTGGGGTGTGCGGACTTGGGCGCTGGAGCTCGAGTGCGCGGAAATGGATAGGCAAAGGAGGAAGAAGGTGTGGGTGAAAAGGTGGATCCTTATCCCCTTATATGGGCGGACGCGATTATGCGTCCCCACCACCCTGGTAAAACTCGCTTATCTCCCAAGCGCCGTAATCAATGGCGCGGTTGGGTTACCCACGCCCGTATTGATGAGAATTCCGGAATAAAGGGACACGATCTCTGCTTTGACAAGACGTGTCAAGGAAACCGCCTCGCTAAACGCGCTGAGGCGGGACAGTAAAATGATTCGAATAAAGACTTGGCCGTGGTGTGATGTCACGCTATGGAATACGTCAGCAGATTAGATTTGTGTAAATATTATTCTCTCTATGGCAATATGTGGAAACTTATTTTACAGAGCCGGACACTACCTTTGTGTTCAAAATCTTCTATGAAGTACTTGGAGGAGGAACCCGCCTTGCAATGCCGAAGATAATCTGCGCGCCGGACTCGTCGTCATTGAAGTCTGGTTCAGGGGCTACTGAGGGAGTCCTGGATTAGGGGGTGTCCGGATAGCCGGACTATACCTTCGGCCGAACTCCTGGACTATGAAGATACAAGATTGAAGACTTCGTCCCGTGTCCGGAAGGGACTTTCCTTGGCGTGGAAGGCAAGCTTGGCGATATGGATATGTAGATCTCCTACCATTGTAACCGACTCTGTGTAACCCTAGCCCTCTCCGGTGTCTATATAAACCAGAGGGTTTTAGTCCGTAGGACGAACAACAATCATACCATAGGCTAGCTTCTAGGGTTTAGCCTCCTTGATCTCGTGGTAGATCTACTCTTGTACTACCCATATCATCAATATTAATCAAGCAGGAGTAGGGTTTTACCTCCATCGAGAGGGCCTGAACCTGCGTAAAAATATCATGTCCCTTGTCTCCTGTCACCATCCGCCTAGACGCACAGTTCGGGACCCCCTATCCGAGATCCGCCGGTTTTGACACCGACACTCCTTATCTGACGGGGTGAGGGCATGCCTACTAGTGGTGGCGGACGGCGGGGACGGGAGGGGGAAAATGTGGACGGGTAGGGTTTCGGTGCCGACGGTCGGCTTAAATAGCCGGGCTAGGCACTACGCTACCCGTTCGAGCGTCGCCACACGGCGTCATCGGTCCGTCGGATGAGGCGAGTTTCGTATTGTTTTTCTGTGAGACCCCATCGTTAGTCCGACATGGTAGACGCCTCCGAGCGCTTCATATCATTTTATATTTGGGCTGAATATGAATGGTGCCGGTTAGTCCGGACGTTTAAGACCCGTTTAAGATACCCGTCTGAATTAAATTTTCATGAAGGATCAGTGACTGGACCATCCGGCAGGGCGGTTGAGGTGGGTTTGGTGTAGATGTGTGAATGCTCAAAGCCTCCGAGATCGGCCACCACATGGCGTAACAAACAACTTCACCCATGCAGTTGTAGCATGCAGCGGCCGCCGCTGGACTATTCACCCATATTATCCGGCTGTCCCCTGCCGCTGCTTCGTACGCCTGCCACTCCCGAACGACGGAGTCGACGACGATGGCCTTCCCGTGCATCAATCCATCCATCGTCGTCGCTCGTTCATGCGTCTGTATGAAGTTTCAAAACTGCAGGCGCGGCGGGCCCCGGCGCGTGCAGATCCAAAACCTCCCACCAGGCCGGGCGGGCAGGGCCCTGACGCGTCGCCCTCGGTGTCGCGGCGGGGGGCATGGAGGCACAGCCGGTGTCACTGGACACCGGGTAGAAGTCCCCCTTACGTGATATGCAGGTATATTTTTGAGCTTGGACACCGGTAAAAAATATAGCTGGACACCGGTTGAACGATTTGAAGCAAGCGTGCGAGCTGGCGCGGCCCATCTAGTAGCATTGGCCCATCCGCCCATATCGATCGTATGGAGCTCGGTAGCTATCGATCGATTGGATCCTACTATGATGTACCGTACGTGCATAACCTGCGCCTATTCGGTTGCTGCCTGCTCGCCTTCTCTAGTTTCGCCGTCGCCCGCTCAGCAGCCGCCGCCAGATGCCAGCCGCCCGTCTCTGCTCCCAAACCGGTGGCCGCTGTAGGTCGCCAAATAATTGAAGGAAATAGGTAAGCTTCTCGGTAAGGTCGCCAATCTCGCTCAAGAACACGTACAGATCTAAATTTTCTTTACCTGTTGTCTAAATTGTATATGTCCAGAGTTATCAAATTAAAGGGTATCACAATCGATAGTCTTAATGCTACGATTTGAAAATTACCCCAAGTGATTCACATCTAATTGGAATTTTCAATTACTCGTCAATTTTTGCAAGCCTACAATTCAACCAATATGCTTTATTTATTGTTTCTATTCTTGCATCTACAAACTGGAAATAATGTAACATGTGTGCACTTGCGATAGTATAATAATTGGTGAATCACAAGGGAATATATGTTGTCGTCGCTGATTTTTGTTTTTATTCTTTGGAGTTCTTACGATTTTCCTTTTTTGGGGGGGAGTTCTTATGATTTTTATTCAACTTTACCTGTTCAACTAGCATTTCAATTGGAACACTTCATTTGGGCAAGAACTTTTTCCTTTGGACATTTTGAGTTGCTGAGTGTTTTAGTTTTATGTATATTATTGTTTGGTATCCATCATGTATGACGTATATGTTAGACACCAGAAGATTTTTGTTCTGGGTTCGCCCCTGGCGGGCAGGGCCCTGACGCGTCGCCCTCGGTGTCGCGGCGGGGGGCATGGACGTCGCCCTCACCGTTCCCACCTCCTCCTGCCGAGTTGTCGCGGCCTACCTCGTGCCTCTGTGTTTGTCTCTGCGTGTGTGCAAGCTGTCAACAGCGTAATTGGACTATTTGCATTGCGTGCAGGGTGACCTTCGTCATTAACGGCGCTCGCGGCCTCGATCGGCTGATGCATGCCAGCTGCCATGCGATTGAGCAATGCAACGCAGCGTGCGCAGTACAACTGCGACGCGTGACGTAGCGTCAAGGTGTGGTGGCTAGCTATGCGCAGGGCTGGTACGACGCGTAGCGACCGGCCATAGCCGCTAGCTAAAATGTAGTACTACTCCATTCGGGGCAAGATCACTGTCAGACGACTTGATCCAACGAACAAACTGCATTGCGTCGGTTTCTACCAGTCTCGTCTCGGTACAGCCCGTCCTGAACGTAAGTGCAGGAGCATCTACAGCTCGACGCCTCGAACCCGCTTTATTGTTCGATCACAAAATTTTAACCCAGACGAATATGAAGAACGCCCGGGTGCACCGGGCACGTCCGCCACTGGCCCATTCTAGCCCACCCGACCCATGTATATTCCTTTTCATCCGCTCACCGAATCAAACCCTAACCACTTCACTTCACTTCCCTTCAATTCCATCCGCCGTCCAAGCTTATCCCTGGTGCCGTTCGACAGTCTCCGGCATGGCGGGCAATGGATCCGAGTCCTTCATCTCTAGATCCGTCGACCCCGAGCTCATCCCACGCGGTTTAAAAAGAATATGACCGTCCGGCTTGCGCTCCGCCGTTCCCGGAAGGAGGCCCATGCACGGCAGCGCTCGGACTGACTCCATCGGGAATCCATTGTGTCCGCCCAAATGACGCATGAATCCGGCGCTAGGGAAGGCATCGCCACCTCACCGGAGGCGGTGTGTTCCGTCTGGCATCCGCACGGTGGCAGATGTGCAACCCCTCCGTTGGCGCGTCAAGGCCATTGACGCACCGTGGCCGACGCAAACATGGCGCGGCGTGCCCACCGTGCGTGGTAGCGGGCGCGGGACGTGGCGGCAGCGCTCGCCGCGGTGGACGTCGGCGAGGCCGAGTTGCATTCTCCGGTGCCCGGTACGGTACACTAGTCCGAGCGCCACAACCGCGTCGTGGTGTATGTCGCTGGCTCATCCTAGGACAGATCCATCATCGATCTGACGTCCACCGACACCGAACGAGTTCCGGGTTCCGACAAGGAAGAGTAGGGCATGGGAGATAGCGGCGCCTTGAGTTCCATGAGCCGGCTCGTGTCCCATGCCCTACTCTCCCTTGCCGGCGATCGGATCAACACTCTGAGGGGCGCAACCGGTCGCAGGACATGGCCACGTCAGAGCCGGACGAGTGGAGCGGAACCGGACGAAGCTCCCCTTAAAGATCTCTGCGTTGCATGTAATAATATGGATTTGAGATTTCTAATTTGAGGTATCCGGATGTGGAACGCATTTTTTTAGGCGTGACCGGTGATGAAGTTATGTACCTAGGGTAGGGTCATGGGCCTGTCCCAACTGCCCTACCCAAGGACATCTCTAGAAGAAATCACCTTTCAATCGACTTGGAGGTGTTCCACTCGACAGACTCGAAGACACTTGACCAAGAAGCAATCACTCGACCAAGATCCAACCACTCGACGGCCAGGAGACCTAAAGTCACTCCGCACGCTAACGGTCGGTCATTAAGTAGCTTTTATGGTCATCATAGCACTTTATTAGAGGCGTTACCAGTAACGCCCGACCTTAATGTATTTAAAACCCTGCATAACTAAGGGCCGGAGGGGTCCGGCGAACTCTATATAAGCCACCCCCCTCCTCAGTGTGAAGGGTTCGCACCCCTGTAATTCATACACGCATAATTCAGTCGACCGCCTCCGGGCTCCGAGACGTAGGGCTATTACTTCCTCCGAGAAGGGCCTGAACTCGTAAACCTCGTGTGCTTACAACTACTCCATAGCTAAGATCTTGCCTCTCCATACCTACCCCCCTACATTACTGTCAGACTTAGAACCACGACAGTTGACGCCCACCTTGGGGCACGTGTTTTAGCGATTTGTTGGAGAAGTTGCGATCTTTTCCGATCCAAATCATCATGGTTTTTGGTGGAGTTTTGGTGGAGGGCCGCGAGATCCGTCTCGGCGCGCTCACGTTCATCGCCGACGACTCTGCTTGGCTTCAGGAGGCTCCGCTCGACGTGGACGCACTCCCTGTTCGCGGCGCAACGCACTTTCGCGCGTGCGTCCGCGGCGTCCTCTTGCGGCAACCGTCGACCCATTATCGGTCGGCTCCTGTGTTGTCCTCCCTCCCTATTTCCCGCCGGCGCAAGCGCTCCGGTCGGTCGAGACTTCAGCGGTGGGTGAGAGACGCGGTGGCACGCCAGTCGGCCACCCCTCAAGTCGCGGCGATCGAGCCCGACGAATCCCTCTACGGCCTGTTCGACTGGCTCCGCAGAGACCGCATCCGAGTGCGACAGCAGTGATCCGGCGGCGGAGGTTCTAATGGTCGATGGACCGCCCAGTCCTCCCGGTTTTCCCCGCACCGACGGAGGTGCAGGTGGAGGTGACCCGTCGCGTCCCATGAGGAATATCTCCCCGAGCCTCTCACATCGCTGCAGAGAGAAGAACTTTGTCGCCGGAACATGGATGCACTGCACACTCCTATTGTTGGAGAAACCCTCGAGGCTTGTGCCTTGGAGGACGCGCGCCTGGCAAACTTGGCCGAGCGCACTCGACTGGAGAACCTCCAGCGAGCACTCGACGAGCGTGCGCGACAACGGGTTTCGGAATCCAGTCGACGTCAACTCTTTCCGCCCCCGCAGGTATATCGAACTCCGATTCAGAATTTAGCAGCTGCAGCCCGTATAGCAGAGTCGATTCAGCCTTCCCAGTCAGAGGCTGGCAGAGCCTTGATGCAGATCAGAGCATTACTTCGGGCAGCAGGAGACCAGAATTCCGCTGTTTCTCAGTCACGGAACAGGATTCATAGCAGATCCATTGCTGCAAACACAGTCTAGTCGGTTCATAGCCCAAGATCGCCCCCGAGGCGTGAGGGACGTGGGGACCGGCGTGATCAGTACGGGAACTGTGAGCAGTATGATCACCGATTCGATCATGACGATCGAAGTCGAGTGCCCACCCCTCCCCCGAGGAGTGGATTGTATGTGCCTCGACAGCAGGATGACAGGCGCCCTCATAGTGTTGGGCGAAGGTTTCCAGTCGACCCCAGGGAACCAGGCTTTGATGCGAGATCCATTCTTATTCAAGGTTTGGTCGACAGGAACAGAGCTCACCGAGAAGGTCACGACAGAGATGCGCCTACCAGCAGCAGAGTACATGTTTCGGGGCCAGAGTGCTTTAGTAGAGCCATCAGGGCCGCCGTGATTCCTCCCAACTTCAGGTTGGCGACTGGAGTCAGTAAGTTCACTGGTGAGTCCAAGCCCGATACTTGGCTTGAAGACTACCGAGTGGCTGTCCAGATTGGCGGTGGCAATGATGAAGTGGCCATGAAGCACCTACCTCTCATGTTGGAGGGTTCGGCCAGAGCGTGGCTGAATCAGTTAGCACCCAGCAGCATTTACACTTGGGAAGATCTCGCCCGAGTGTTTGTCACCACGTTTGAAGGAACATGCAAGCGACTGGTAGGGCTGACGGAACTACGGACTTGCGTGCAGAAGCCGAATGAAACTTTGAGGGATTACATCCAGAGATGGATCACGTTACATCACACGGTAGAGAATGTACCTGATCACCAAGCAGTCTGTGCCTTCAAAGAAGGCGTCAAGTACAGAGAACTGAATCTGAAATTCGGTCGAACCGGAGACATGTCTCTGAATCGGATGATGGAGATTGCCACCAAGTATGCTAATGGTGAAGATGAGGATCGACTCCGGAGTGGCAAACACAAGTCAGTCGCCCAAGAAACCGGAGGAGGAAATTCCAATCGGAAACAGAAGCGGAAAGCCGAGCCAGCTGCTCCTGGGGAGGCCTTGGTTGTGACTCAAGGAAAGTTTAAGGGGAAACCCAAAGGGCCTTGGAACCCCAAGAAAGTTAAAGACCAAGACGGAAATGATGTGTTGGATTTGCCATGTCACATCCACACCACGAAAGATGAAGAGGGTAAGTTCATTTACCCGAAACATACCACTCGACAGTGTCGGCTCTTGATCCAGCAGTTCCAGGGCAAACAGCCCAAAGATAAGGAAAAGGAGTCGGACAAAGTTGAGGACAAGGAAGACAGTGATGATGGATACCCCCAGGTCAATTCCACCTTGATGATTTCTGTTGATGTTGAAAGCAAAAGTCGACTGAAAGTTATCAACCGTGAGGTGAATATGGTTGCTCCGGCGACACCCAGTTATCTGAAGTGGTCTCAGACTGCCATCACATTCGACCAGTCCGATCACCCAACGCACATTGCCACCCTTGGAGGCAAGCTTTGGTGGTCGACCTAGTTGTTGAAGGCACTCGACTGACCAAAGTCTTGATGGACGGTGGCAGTGGTTTGAACATAGTATATGCTGAGACGCTGAAAAGGATGGGCATTCCGATGTCCAGACTCAGTACCAGCAACATGAGTTTCCATGGAGTCATTCCTGGGAAGAAGGCTGAGTCGCTCGACCAAATTGCTCTTGATGTGATTTTCGGTGATTCTAAAAATTACCGCAAAGAAAAGTTGACGTTTGAGGTTGTGGATTTCCAGAGTGCTTATCACGCTATTTTGGGCAGGCCAGCTTATGCACGCTTCATGGCTCGACCATGTTATGTGTATCTCAAATTGAAGATGCCTGGTCCCATAGGTGTGATCACTGTTATGGGCAATCGGAAGAAAGCAGAAGAGTGTTTTCAGAAAGGTTCGAAGATCGCTGATGCTCAGATGGCAGTGGTGGAGCTGCAGGAATACCAGAAGACTGCAGACCCGAGTGATTTGTTGCGAGCCAAGAAGCCCGCTACAGAATCAGCTTTTCAGTCGTCTGGTGAAACGAAGCCGGCTCACATTCACCCGACCGATCCCAGTGCTGCTCCGACTCATATCTCAACAACACTCGACTCCAAATAGGAAGAAGCGTTCATCCAGTTCCTCCGTGAGAACTGAGACATTTTCGCATGGAAGCCTTCTGACATGCCGGGTGTTCCCAGGGAGCTGGCTAAGCACCGCCTACGAGTCGACTCAAAAGTAAAACATGTCAAAGAACATCTCCGACGGTCCGCCGTCCAGAAGAGAAAGGCTATTGGTGAGGAGGTGGCTCGGCTCTTAGCAGCGGAGTTCATCCGAGAGATCTACCATTCTGAGTGGTTCGCCAACGTTGTCATGGTCCCCAAGAAGGACAAGTCACTTTGCATGTGCATTGACTTTAAACATATCAATCGGGCCTGCCCGAAAGATCATTTTCCTCTCCCCCGCATCGACCAGATAGTCGACTCGACTGCGGGATGTGAGCAACTGTCTTTTTTAGACGCCTATTCCGGGTACCATCAGATCCGTCTGTATGGACCTGACGAGATCAAAACAGCTTTCATCACTCCATTCGGGTGCTTCTGTTATGTTACCATGCCGTTCGGCCTCAAGAATGCCGGAGCCACATTCATGAGGATGATTCAGAAGTGTTTGCTCACTCAAATCAGTCGGAATGTGGAAGCATACATGGATGATATTATGGTCAAGTCACGGAAAGGTTCCGACCTGCTGACTGACCTTGCTGAAACCTTCGCCAACCTCAGGAGGTATGATATCAAGCTTAATCCATCAAAGTGCACATTCGGAGTTCCTGGCGGAAAGTTACTCGGTTTTCTCGTTTTCGAACGGGGAATCGACGCCAATCCAAAAAAAGTCGGTACTATACTCCGAATGAAAAGTCATGTGCGAGTGCATGACGTCCAGAAGCTTACTGGTTGCTTGGCCGCTTTAAGTCGATTCATCTCTCGTCTCGGTGAAAAGGCATTGCCTCTTTACCGATTGATGAAGAAGTCAGACAAGTTCGAGTGGACTCCAGAAGCTGATGCAGCGTTTGCAGAGCTCAAAGCTCTGCTCTCCACCCAGCCGGTGCTTGCTGCCCCGATCAGCAAAGAGCCTTTGCTGCTTTACATCACAGCCACGGGACAAGTTGTCAGTACAGTACTTACAGTCGAGCGGGAAGAAGAAGGAAAAGCCTTCAAAGTTCAGCGCCCAGTATATTATATTTTTGAAGTCTTGACCCCGTCGAAGCAAAGATATCCTCATTATTAGAAGCTTGTATATGGGATTTATATGACCACGAAGAAGGTTGCACATTACTTCTCTGACCATTCCATTACAGTCGTCAGCGACGCTCCATTGTCAGAGATTCTGCACAATAGAGATGCAACTGGTCGAGTGGCAAAATGGGCGATTGAACTCCTTTCTCTAGATATCAAGTTTGAGGCAAAGAAAGCTATCAAGTCTCAAGCAATAGCAGATTTCGTTGCCGAGTGGATTGAACAACAACTGTTGACTCAGGTTTACTCGGAGCATTGGACCATGTTCTTCGGCGGTTCCAAAATGCTGAATGGTTCTGGTGCCGGGGTAGTATTGGTCTCCCCCCGAGGAGATAAGCTTAGATATGTTCTTCAAATCCACTTTGATTCCTCCAATAACGAAGCAGAATATGAAGCACTTTTATATGGGTTGCGCATGGCCATTTCACTTGGCGTACGTCGCCTCATGGTCTATGGCGACTCAGATTTGGTGGTTAATCAAGTGATGAAGGAGTGGGACGTCAGAAGTCCGGCCATGACTGGTTATTGCAATGCAGTGAGAAAGCTGGAGAAGAAATTCGAGGGGTTAGAACTTCATCACATACCCCGACTGAAAAATCAAGCAGCTGATGATTTGGCGAAAATAGGTTCCAAAAGAGAAGCCATCCCCAGCAATGTGTTTTTGGAACACATCCACACACCATCAGTTCAGGAGGATCCCTTCACTGAAGAAGCCCCGCAGCCAAAAAGTGCCACGGATCCGATTGAAGTTGAAGTTCTAGCTGTGGTCGACCTGATCATGGAAGTTTTGGTCATCACTCCCGACTGGACGTACCGTACATCGCGTACATCCTAAGGAAAGAACTCCCAGAAGACGAAGAAGAGGCTCGACAGATCGTCCATCGATCCAAGGCCTTTACAGTCATAAAAGGACACTTGTATAGAGAAAGTGCGACTGGAGTCAGTCAGAAATGTATAACACCAGAAGAAGGTCAGATAATCCTTGATGATATCCACTCGAGGACCTGTGGTCATAATGCGTCCTCTTGGACCATTGTGGCTAAAGCATACCGAGCGGGATTCTACTGGCCAAGGGCGAATGAAATGGCGAAAGAGATAGTCGACAAATGTGAAGGATGTCAGTTTTACTCCAATATGTCGCACAAACCCGCGTCAGCCCTGAAAACCATTCCATTCGTCTGGCCCTTCGCTGTTTGGGGACTGGACATGGTTGGACCACTAAGAACGGGCAGAAGCGGTTTCACTCATGTGCTAGTGGCAGTCGACAAGTTCACCAAATGGATCGAAGTTAAGCCTATCAAGAATCTTGATGCTTGCACTGCTATTAGTTTCATCAGAGAGTTGATATTCAGATATGGAGTTCCGCATAGCATCATCACTGACAATGGGTCAAACTTCGATTCTGACAAATTCAGAGTCTTTTGCGCCTCTCAAGGCACACGAGTCGACTACGCTTCAGTCGCTCACCCCCAGTCGAATGGACAAGCGGAAAGATCAAACGGCTTAATTCTCAAAGGACTGAAACCCCGACTGATGTGCGATCTCAAGCACGCTGTAGGTGCATGGGTCGACGAGCTTCCATCAATTCTTTGGGGATTGAGGACAACCCCGAACCGATCGACTGGAAGAACCCCATTCTTTTTGGTCTACGGAGCCGAAGCAGTTTTGCCGAGTGACCTGCTTCACAACGCACCCCGAGTCGAGCTCTACTCTGAAGATGAAGCAAAGCAAGCCCGGCAGGACGCAGTCGACCTCCTGGAAGAAGAAAGAGAAATGGCCATGATCCGATTGACCATCTATCAGCAAGACTTGCGTCGATTCCATGCCAGAAATGTGAAGAGTCGAGCCTTCCAAGAAGGAGACTTGGTCCTCCGAGTGGATCAGCAGAAACCACACAAACTCGCTCCTACTTGGGAAGGTGCCTTCATAGTCACCAGAGTCCTCCACAATGGAGCGTATCACCTTTATAATGTCGATCGCCAGATTGATGAGCCACGAGCCTGGAATGCGGAGCTGCTCCGCCCCTTTTATACTTGAATTCTCACTCGGATGAGATGTAATAAGAAAAACTCCTGTAGTTTATTTATCAAAGACAAGAGCGTTATAATTTTCCCAGTGATTGTTATCGTTTTTGTTTGCATGAGAAATCCCCCAGTGGGTGGCTTAGCTGTGAATCCGTTTCGCCTAAGTTTGTAAAATAATTTCCTACCGAGTGGCGAGCCAGCCTCTCACTCGGGGGCTTAGCTGCGAACCCGTTTCGCCTAAGTGTTTGAAAATCCTACCGAGTGGTGAGCGACCCTCCCACTCAGGGGCTTAGCTGCATTCCAGTACTCGCCTAAGTATTTGAAAATCCTACTGAGTGGTGAGCGACCCTCCCACTCGGGGGCTTAGCTGTAGTCCAGTACTCGCCTAAGTATTTGAAAATCCTACTGAGTGGTGAGCGACCCTCCCGCTTGGGGGCTTAGCCGCAGTCCAGTACTCGCCTAAGTATTTGAAAATCCTACCGAGTGGTGAGCCAGCCTCCCACTCGGGGGCTTGGATGCAGTCCAGTACTCGCCTAAGTATTTGAAAATCCTACCGAGTGGTGAGCGACCCTCCCACTCGGGGCTTGGCTGCAGTCCAGTACTCGCCTAAGTATTTGAAAATCCTACCGAGTGGTGAGCCAGCCTCCCACTCGGGGGCTTAGCTGCAGTCCAGTACTCGCCTAAATATTTGAAAATCCTACCGAGTGGTGAGCGACCCTCCCACTCGGGGGCTTAGTTGCAGTCCAGTACTCGCCTAAGTATTTGAAAATCCTACCGAGTGGTGAGCGACCCTCCCACTCGGGGGCTTAGCTGCAGTCCAGTACTCGCCTAAGTACGAAACACATCCCAATCCGCAAGCACGATGAGGTGCAGGTCGACTGCCACCTTCTCCTTGGGAGCTTTGCCACAAATACAACGTGCGCTCCATCTCGATCCGCAAGGACGACGAGGTGCAGGTCGACTGCCACCTTCTCCTTGGGAGCTTCGCCACAAATACAACGTGCGCTCCATCTCAATCCACAAGGACGACGAGGTGCAGGTCGACTGCCACCTTCTCCTTGGGAGCTTCGCCACAAATACAACGTGCGATCCATCCCACTCTGCAAGGACGATGAGGTGCAGGTCGACTGCCACCTTCTCCTTGGAGCTCCGCCAGAAATACAAAAGTTGTCTCGAGTGAAGAACGAGTTCCACTCGACGGAGGATTCATGAAGATATTCAACGGTAAACCAAGTTCAGATAAATCCTAAAGGTTCCAGACCACAGATCGAAGTGCTTGGGCATTCAGCCCAAAAGAGTTTAACGGTTACAAAAATCACTCGGCATTCCGAGGCAAATTTAAGGTGGGGCATAAAAGTTTGTTCACTCCGCAGGAGGAGGACTGGCAGGCTCGACGAACTCGTCCAGGTCGACGCCGTCGGCGATCCGAGTGGCTGCAGCAATAAAAGTCTCCATAAAAGATCGGAAGTCATGCCTCTGGGTGTTGGCGACCTTGATTGCTGCCAGCTTATCTTGTGGCACCTCCTTGCAGTGGACACGAACCAAAGACAGAGCCACATCAGCACCACACCGGGCAGAAGATTTCTTCCACTCCTCCACTCGATCAGGGATCTCGTTAAGTTGAGTCATCAGGGACTCAAGATCATTCTGGAACGTGGCCTCTGGCCAAAGTGCCGTGTCGATCCGTGACGTGGCGACCTTCAGTCGAGCCAAGTAGTCCACAACACCGTCGATGCGAGATTCCAGTCAGAGCAGATTCATGGCAGTTTCATCTTTCACGGGAGAATTGATTGGGTCCAAACCTGGCTCAATCCGCCCAGTCTCCTCCTCGAAGTTCTGGCAAAACTCTGCATTCACGATCCAAGGATAAGTCAATTTTCGTATGCTGAGTCGACAAAAAAACATCAGTCGGAACAAAATGTATACCTTCAAGCTTGATGAACAACTTCTTGGCAAGGCTCCTCAGATAGCTCTCCAGATCGTCCCTCCTGCGAGCGATGCCTTCCATCTTCTCGTACAGGTTGAGGTTGTCCTTCTTCAAGTGCGTGCACTCCTTGTTGGCTTCGTTCAGGGCAGATTTCATCTTGGTGTTCTCTTCCTCCAATTGGCCAACTGAAGCCAGTTTCTGTTCAGCCAGAGCGGTTCTGTCGTCAGCTTTCTTTTGAGCAGCAGCCAAATCCTGATCCTTCTTCGCCAGAGCTTCTCTCAGTTTTTCTGCAAAGAAATGGTGCTTGATTCAGAAAGAGCAGAAGGGTACTCAAGCCTAAGACAAACCAGTCGACAAGCTCATCTTACCATTGGCGTCGTCCTTGGCCTTTTGCAGCTCTGTCTTGGCCAATTCCAAGTCAAGGTTTAGTTGGATCTGTTGTTTCTCCAAGTCAGCAAAGCGAGCTCCAAGATCACAAGATTTCTGCAATCAGGGAGGAGAAGTTATTTTACAGTGAAAAACGACAAAGACAATAAATACTAAGACTACAGTCGACTGCCCACAATCCACCAGTCTCGGGGACTACACCCAATGGGTGCACTTTGCGTGCCCCCACCGGTTCTGATCCCACTCGACCGGCCCGCTGGAGTCGAGTGGAGGAGATAAACTACCGGTTCGGTTTACACTCGACGCGGCCAGACCAGGTCGAGCGAAAGAATCAAAATACAAAGACTACAGTCGACTGCCAGCAGTCCACCGTAGTCTCGGGGACTACACCCAGTGGGTGCACTCAGCATGCCCCCACTAGTTCAAAAATTCAATCGACGCACCCAGTGGGTGTACAGATGCAAAAAATTTCGAAAAGAGAGTCTTCAGATAGCATATCCTAGCAGAACAAGCAGTGACCAACTAACCTGAACGTTGCTTTGGAGAGCCGAGCTGGCGTGGTAGGCGGCCTGACTGGCGTCCCGCACCATCTTCATCTTCTCCAGCATAATGCCCGCCTGGCGTATGGCTTCCTTGGCAGCATTCACTTCGTCCTCTGGGACATGATGGGTCGCAAAAACTGAAGGTGGGTCGGCAGGGGCTTGAGCAGTCGATGAAGAAGGCAAGGCACTCGACAATGGAACAACGAAGGTAACAGAACCCCGATTGGCATCACTAGCGTCCTGAACGACTGGTTCCGCCCTCGGCGTCGACTGTGGCGCCTTGCTTGCAGGAGCTTACCTATTTTTCCTTGCCAAAGGCCTCTCAGGCTCTTCATCATCATCATCGGGGAGGTCAATAATGTTAGGAGCTGTTCAAAGATCAATCGCCAAAATCACATCACCCAATGGTACACATTGCAGTTGAGTCGACCAAATAAAGGCAGAATGACAGAAATCATACCCAGATTGGAAGTGACCGCATCCTCCATTACCTCATCCTCGTCCCTGTAAGCTGAGGTCCCGGAAGTAGCAGCGCTGCCAGTTGCAAAGTTCGTCTGGTTAAATCAAGAAAAAACAAACAGCACGGGGCGTCGAGTGAATACAAAGGGAGACACTCACGCAGAAGCGACGGGGATGTCAATCTTAATCTTCGGCAACGCCTTCCGAGGCTTCTTCTCTGCAACTTTGGGATGCTTTGACACTTTTTCGGTTGGGGTTGGCGAAGAGGTCCGAGGACGCTTTGAAGACTAACCAGCCTGAGCAATCGCCTTTTCGCAGGCGCTCGGTCGTTCTTGGTCAAGCTTGGATCGCCTCTCCCTGCGAGGAGGCGACTCAACTTCTTCTTCGTCACTCGGGTCATCGCTTTCTTCGTCTCCTTCACCGTCAGAATACCATTCGCCACTGTCGCCGCCGCTCGCCTCTCCTTCCAGGTCTTGCTCTTGCTCTCCGTTGGGCATTGAATACATTTCGATAAGGGCCTGAAAGAAAGCAGGAAGAATAAAGTCAGTCGACGCAGTATAGACAGCTGCGCGAGTGAATTTAGATTACAATCAAAAGCTCAGAATCGGACCTTTTCTGGTTCATGGGACTGGTCGAATCGAGGAACTCTCCTGGCTCCCCTGGGGTTGTCCTTGTTTCCGGTGATGCCCAACAGCCACTTCTCCAGTGTGTCGTCATCGACCTCCTCTGGGTGAATCCGAGTGGTGTCGTCAAGACCCGAATACATCCACATCGGATGGTCTCGGGCTTGAAGAGGCTGGATGCGCCGCCGAAGGAAAACCTCCAAGAGATCCATACCGATGACCCCGTCACGGATAAGCTGGACCACTCGTTCGATCAGCACCCTAACCTGCGCCTTCTTCTCCGGGAGCACCTTCAAAGAGGAGGGTTTCCTCACTCGGTCCATGGTAAAAGGAGGGAGGCCAGTCGACTGCCCTGGTGTCAGCTGGTCTTTGCAGTAAAACCAGGTCGACTGCCATCCGCGAACCGAGTCGGGAAGAATCATGGCTGGAAAGGAACTTTTCCCTCTCATCTGAACACCAAGACCCCCGCACATCTGAATCACTTGTGTTCTCTCGTCACTCAGATTGGCCTTTTTCACCGTCTGAGAACAACAGGTGAAAATGTGCTTGAAAAGACCCCAGTGAGGCCGACAACCCAAGAAATTCTCACACAAAGACACGAAAGCAGCGAGATACACGATTGTGTTGGGAGTGAAGTGGTGGAGTTGTGCCCCAAAGAAATTCAGAAATCCCCGAAAGAAAGGGTGAGGAGGCAAGGAAAATCCACGGTCGACGTGAGTGGCAAGGAGAACGCGCTCACCCTCCCGAGGTTGCGGCTCGGATTCCTTCCCCGGAAGCCGCGCCGATCCATGGGGGATCAGCCCTCCGTCGGCTAGGTCGTCGAGGTCTTCTTGGCCGATCGCCGAGCGGATCCAGTCGCCCTGGATCCAGCCCTTCGGAAGGCCGGCTCGCGAGGAAGATCCACCCCGACTGGTCGCCTTCCCCTTCGCCTTTGCCGTCGCCTTCTTCGCCAGCTCCAGAGCCGTCGTCTTCTCCTTCCCCATCGTCGCCGGCGAGACGCGTATGGAGCGGCGGCGCTGGGGCGAGAGCGAGCGCGACGAAGAAGCCTGAAGAGGAGAAGAGGAAATGGGAACGCACTGTTCAAGAAACCTCGGTCCGACGCCTTATATGAGGTCGCTTCCGAGTGGCTGACTGGTAGGCCCGGACGGTCCTATCAAATCCCGTAACAATCACGCGCGCGATACGTGGCAAAAAGGTGGCACGGAGATCGAGGCGGTTCCGACCTATCCCATCCGATTACTGCGGCCTCCCCCGTCCCGCGTGCTTCCCAAAATTTGAATCCCGCGAAATCTGCGGGCAGCAAAACAACTTGTCAGACGGAAGATCTCCTCCATGCCGTCACTCGGAACTTTTCAAGTAAAGAAACTCACTCGACAAAAAACTAAGAATGGATCAAGGCGACTGAAAAGGAAGTTGCTGTCATCACTCAGGTTCATTGATCCGAAACAAGATGTGCTCATGGCATGAAAAATGAGTCGGAGAAGTTCTCAACTCCTTCCCCACTCAAACCTCGATCCATTCGGGGGCTAATGATGAAGCTATGTACCTAGGGTAGGGTCATGGGCCTGTCCCAATTGCCCTACCCAAGGACATCTCTAGAAGAAATCACCTTTCAATCGACTTGGAGGTGTTCCACTCGACAGACTCGAAGACACTCGACCAAGAAGCAATCACTCGACCAAGATCCAACCACTCGACGGCCAGGAGACCTAAAGTCACTCCGCGCGCTAACGGTCGGTCATTAAGTGCTTTTATGGTCATCATAGCACTTTATTAGAGGCGTTACCAGTAACGCCCGAGCTTAATGTATTTAAAACCCTGCATAACTGAGGGCTGGAGGGGTCCGGCGAACTCTATATAAGCCACCCCATTCCTCAGTGTGAAGGGTTCGCACCCCTGTAATTCATACACGCATAATCCAGTCGACCGCCTCCGGGCTCCGAGACGTAGTGCTATTACTTCCTCCGAGAAGGGCCTGAACTCGTAAACCTCGTGTGCTTACAACTACTCCATAGCTAAGATCTTGCCTCTCCATACCTACCCCCCTACATTACTGTCAGACTTAGAACCATGACAACCGGTGTTGACACCAAAAAAGTGTGTTCGCACACGAACACGTCACCGTGTACCCTCGGTGCCGGGGGTGATGCACCGCAGCTCACGTCGAAGGAGACCCAACCGGAAGCGCGGTACGCAAGCAATTCGACGGACGCTTTTGAGCACCCGAAACCCCACACGCTAGGGAGGGATCCCATTAAGGCGTGCGGCAGCTATGGGCTGCCCTAGGTCGAGCTGACCGCCCCTAGGGCCTCGAGGTTCGCCGCCCTGCTACAAGAAGAATGAACGAAGAACGGGAAAGAAGAAGAACTAGGGTTAAGGAGAAAAAATAAAAGATAAAAATGGTAGATGATTTGTTCGATTGTGTGTTGTTCAATCGACCATCACCTCTCATCTATTTGTGAGGCGGCTGGATTTCCTGTACAAGAAAAGGACTTCAAATCACGTCCAAATCTTTCCAAAATTAACCGAATTTGGATTTAGGTAAGTCTGGGACAACAGTTTGGTTTGTAGGCCCCACAGGATGCAAACGACCTCGGATGAAGATACGCCCAAAAATAAATTTACTCGTTTTGACTAGACGAACAACTTTGATGTTGAAAGTTTTTCGATTCGAAGCCATCTTGAGGGCCCAATCTTTAACACAAAACAGCCAATTGGTGGCGACACGTGTCTGGTGGGGCGCGCCATATTTTGCCTCCTGGTTGGGCTGCATTTCGATGGCTCTAACTTTTACATACGAATTTAGACTGAGATGATTATTATATCGAAATCGACTGTTTCAATGATACGCACAACTTTCATGTTGAAACATTTCTCATACAAGGCCATCTTGGAGGCCTCATTGGCGGAACAATACTCCCAATACAAAATCTTAGTACTTTGAGCATAGTTTCGTCCCTTGAGATGAGATCGGATGGCGATGGCCCAAACTTCAAAAATGTTCATGTCGACAATATGAAACTTTTTCATATAGATCACTTTTTCATTTGAGGCTATCTTAATCAAGTTCTTGACCGCGCCAAAATCTGATGTCAACAACCGGTCACTGTCTACGGATGCGTCGAACCTTTGACATATCTATATCTATATCTACTAATAAAGTAAGGACATCGATATTTGGCAACAGTGTGCCCGATAGGAAATTTACCTTACCTGTCGATCACCCGCCAGCTAACCAGGCCGACCACCTCGCCAGCTAACCAGGCCGACCACCCCGCCAGCTAACCAGGCCGATCGTTGTACAAGGCCCAACAGAATCGCAACTTTCCCCCACCCCCCTTACCTCCCACGCAAGTATACCCTCTCTCACCCTCCCCACCACCCACACTCCCCTCCCCACCACCCACCTGCCCCTCCCCCCTACACAGCTGCTCAAAATCAACACCAAAGACCTACCCCTCCTCCAGATCTGGATCAAATAAGAGCAGATCATCAGGGAAGCGGTGGAAATTACCAGGGATACGGCGAAGAAATCACCAGGCAACATCACCTCACCCTGGTAAGAATCAAAGACTCATCCAAAATCTCCAAAAAATTCTGCTTAATACAAAGACTTACCCCACCGCCACCCCACCCCCTCCCAATCTGTGCAAAAATTACCATCCTTTCACCTCTAGAAAACAGAATAAGCAGACTTCTCTCATAATTTTGCCTATTGCAGTGACTTACCAATCAACTAATTGCAAAATTACCAGCCCCTCGTAGTTTTTGTTACCAACTTTATGCAACAAAACAGAGTACCCCAAAAAAAATACCACATTCCCCTGCTACACTAAACACAGATTTTGTGTTCTACCATGAAAAAATAAAGACAAATAAAGGAGAGAGGAGCCTTTATTGACCACAAAAATCATTCTCTCATACAATGGAAGATGCATTGCAAAAAAGGTTCATTTTTCAGTCTACAAGAATGTTATACTGCATGAAGTAAACAAGTTATCAATCTGTACATACAAAAAGTTATCATCCACTTTAGCTAAGTATTAACATTGGATAAAGAAAAGTGCTGCCTTTTAATGGAGATGCTCATGTTGTACTGTAAATTGTCCTGTTTAGTGTTCTTCCCAATCACCCATGCGATTCTTGCCTTCAAACACCTGTGTAAAGAGTAAAACAAAACAATGAGTTTCAAAAAAGTGAACACGTGTAAATGTGTACTAACGTGCAAACGTAAAAACAAATCAAGCAGGAGTAGATAAATGGATGCTAGCAGAGGAGATAATGCAGAGGATGGAGGAGGGGGTAGAATGCATGAAGAAGGCGATGCAGCGCGCACAACAAGCAGCAATTCAGCATACCCAAACATCATGGGGACAGGTAAAATTACCAACATTACTGTTTACATATCATCATGGAATGAAAAACCCAGTCTTATGCTTTACCATTGAAGTGGGTTTGAAATTTACCAGCATTGGTGCACACATATTATTTATCATGTAATATTCCACTAAATCTACCAGGCCAAATTGTAGGTGCTCGGGCAATCAGCGCAAACAACAGCTTGCCCAGTGATGGAACAAGTGCACATAGTGCTGGAACAAATGCAAGCACAGGAGCTGGGAGCCTTGGAGAGCAGACAATAAGCGAACCAGCAACTCCAGAATCTGTTGGGATTGGTGCTGATATGGAAGGCAGCAACATGGAGGCATATTCCACACCTAAGCCACCTTTGCAAGGGACAAAATTTGACACCCTGGAGAGCGCACGTGACCACTACAGCACCTACGCGCGCAGGACTGGCTTTGCAATTAGGCAGCAATTCAAGAAAGAGAGGGTTGATGGAACTATAAGCAGGGTGCTACTAGTTTGTACAAAATATGGCAAACGATGCAAGGACAGGGATGAGCTGCAAGATGTGGAAAACCCAGCCAGCATTGTCAAGAAGAGGAAAAAAAGAAAGTTGTTAGGACTGAATGTGAAGCGCACATGTACCTATCCCATGATGATGCATGGTGGACTGTTGACCGTTTCGAGGACACCCACAATCACCCCCTGATCAAAAAGCCTTCCCTAACAAAATTCTTATCATCACATCGGTACATTCCGAAGGAGGAGCAGGACTTCTTGAGGGTTCTGCACGGATGCAACATTGAGACTGCGAGGCAGATGCGGCTGATGTCATGGTTCTACGGGAGCGCTAAAGACGTACCCTACACGACACAAGACATTATCAACGAGCTAAGTTCCGCTTAGAGCACCGCCACAAGGACGTTGGGAGCACAATTGCATACTTCCAAGAGATGAGGGCCAAAGATTCATATTTCTACTAAAGAATCAAACTTGATGATGAGGACAGGGTTGAGAACTTGTTCTAGATAGATGGTGCATCACGCAGGGCATATGCAAAGTATAATGACTATTTGTCGTTTGACACGACATACATGACAAACATGTACAAGATGCCGTGTGCACCATTCATTGGAATTAATAACCATGGTCAATCCATCCAGTTTGGGTGTGGCTTTGTTCGAAACGAACTAAAGGAAAACTTTGTGTGAACACATTCCTCCATGCAATGGGTGGTGTTGCCCCTAAAAACATCATCACAGACCAGGACTTTGCAATGAGGAGTGCGATCGACGAGGTCTTCTTGAACATAATACACAGAAATTGCCGCTGGCATATAATGAAGAAGGCGCAAGAGAAACTTGGAAAACTTATGGCTGATGATAAACCACTAAACAAAGCATTCAAAGACTATGTCGAAAACATCTTGACTGGTATGTACCTAATCTGTTGACCCACTTTAATTACCATGCAGCAAACTTGAGAAGCCATATGAATATATGTGATGCACAAGTTACCATGTGTGGGTCTACACAAGTTACCATGATCTTGTTGGCTATATTACCAGGGGCAGTTACATATGTTGATACCAACTTGTGGTTTAGAAAAGTTACCAGATCTGGAAAAACTGTTCAATAAAGTTACCATCTAACAACTAAGAAAAGTTACCAGCATACTTGTACTTTAATTACCAATGATTGTGTATGATGTTGTAATTGTCTCATGTTTTGTGTATCACAGAGGAAGAGTTTGAAAACAAATGGTGGGCAATGATGGATGAATATGGCCAGATCAAAAACGAACATTTTCAATGGCTGTGGGAAAATAGGAAATGTTGGGCCCCAGTGTACTACATGAAGCATTTCTTTCCATTCTTGCAGACAACTTCAAGGAGCGAGGGATTCAATGCCGTGCTCAAGAAGTACGTGAACCCCAACAACTCATTGATTGAATTCGCAACTCAATACAATGCAATCCAGGAGAAAGTAATGGTGGCTGTGGCGAAAGAGCAAGTGGACACAATTTACAAAGAGGCAGACATGTATTCGTTGAACCCAATCGAGTTACAGATGCGAGGGATATACACACAAAATCTGTTCTCCAAGTTCCAGGTAGAGATGAAGCTAAAGACTGCTTACGGATGCGACACTTTGCAAGATGGAACCTTCAGGATGTGGTCGCTCCGAGGCATACTACCAAAGTATGGGGATAGGGACTACCATGTGCAGGCGAACAAGGATGAAGGGGTATACTCATGCACTTGCTGCAAGTTTGATCGCGATGGGCTATTGTGCGCACACATACTATGAGTAATGGAACAGATTGGAGTCTATGAGATACCAAGGAGGTATATCCTGGATAGGTGGACATGGGATCCAGAAGAGGATCTTGTTCAGCCTGATTACCAACAGCCAACAATTAAGAAGGGTATGACAGAGGAAGGAAAAAATATCATGAGATATACATCTATTCTGAATGATTTCAAGGAACAAGCAAAAGACGCTTGCACTACTAATGAAGGGATGGCATTGGCAAGGAAACATGTTAATGCTTTCAGAGACGACATGGATGCACTAAAAAAGAGGCAGCTAAAGAAAGCAAGAAAGGAAAAAGATGAGGGAAAAGAAGCACAAATATTTTCTTCACCAGGGACTAGTGCCGCTGAAGGTGTCCCAGTAGCGCATCAAGGAAGCATTCCTGTCACGCATGTGTCTGGCAATATTTTCCAGTTCCAGGGCTCACATGCCGAGGGATCCCAATCATCAAACACAAGAGTGATACTAGACCCACCAAAGTCTACTACGAAAGGGCGTCCGAGAGAGAAAAGATTCCAGCACCCATTTGACATTGCAAAGCCAAAAAAAAGAGAGGAAGTGTAGAGTTTGCGGGTCGACAGATCATGATAAACGCAAATGTACCTCACCCATCCTGCACTGAGAAATCCAAGTTAGATGGGCATTGAAATGCAAGTTAGAGATTTTACTTATCAATTTAACCCATTTTATTGTGTAAAACGGTGTCGAGACACCATGTAATGAAAAGTTATCAGCACTGAAACATGTAAGTTATCGTCCAGAATGTAATGGGGATTTTCAGAAATGAGAATGAGATTAGTTATCGTTCTTTGTTTGTGAGCAAAATGTTATGACGCAATGAAAAAGAAAGTTATCAGCACCTGTTATAGTATGTTATCAGCATTGACTATCATAATTATCAGCAAAAAATGTATAAAAAAGATAGTAATCAGCCCAGAAAAAAATGTATAAAACTATCATCGTTCTTAAACATAAAACTTATATTGGTGCAAATTTCTCACATAAATTACTCCTTATTGAACAAGTGATAGCGCCATTGCGTGCATTTGTTAAGAGGATGGTCCAGCCACATGCTTGTCAATATCTTCCTCAGCGCCGGGATCTGCTCCTTAGTTATTGTCGGGATATTTTTACCATCCCAGAACTCCAAGATCTTGAACGCGAAGAAACCGCAATCAGTGCTGTAAGGAAAAAAATAAAAATGTGTTAAAAAGCAAAATAAGATACGCAAAAAGGTGAACGGACTTTTAAAATGCTACACTACTAAGTTACCGGGTATTTAGTTGAAAAAAATGATGGGGTACTAGCCAAAAAAACTAACCCATTGTCCTGTTTGAACACATCGATGTACACTAGATCATAGTCTTGGATCTGCTTACTCGAGTCCTTGTACGCAATCAACCAGGCTTTTTTAATGCCATTCATAAGCTTCGTCGCATGTGTGATGAGCGAAGGGCTATCTTGTGGACGAAGAGAATCAAGAACTTCAAAATCGTTTTGCCTTGAGATTAAGGCACAAGACATACCAATGCCCGTCCTTTGGTAGACGTCCCAAATTTTGTAGTGTTGGAAACAGTAGCTGTTAAAAAAATATGAACACATGAACACAAGAAGTTATGAAGTTATCAATCCATTTATAGTTAAAAAGGCAAAGTTATCAGGACACTGACAACATATGTTACTAGTAGGCATACATGAAAGTTACCACAGAAAGGAAAAATGTGAACACATGAACACAAGAATTTATCAATGCATTTACAGTTAAAAAGGCAAAGTTATCAGGACACTGACAACATATGTTACCAGTAGGCATACATGAAAGTTACCACAGAAAAGTAACATAACTAGGTACCAGCTGAAATTCTTTAATGGTACAATGTCTGACAAAACCAAAATAAGAGCCTGGTAAAATTGCCTGTTAGACCAACTAAAAAAAGCTTGTACGATTTAAAAGAAGAAAAGTATGTAGTTTACGTAAAAAATTGTACCTGATTTTGGTGACTAAGTATGTAGTTTGCATCACGACGGAAATGTTTGATTAGGAACTTGCTCGTCATATCATGTATGAGAAGATATACTGACAGCAACCATGGAAAGATGATCTTCCCTGAGGGTACAGAATCAGAAAGAGTTCGGATGTGGAGCTCTGCAATATTATTCGAAACTGGACCACCTTCTATCACACTATTAGCGAGCTCCTCCAATGTGACCCACCGCCCATCGATGTCAATAACCCTAATACTGAAAAGAAAACAAAGAAAAAAATAGTATATAAGCACATATTTTGCCGGTGAGGGGTTAAAATACTAGAGAAAAGGATAACAGTAAATGTCATTACTATTTTATCTTGGAGTCAACTGAATCAGTGGTGTGCTTGATAACTTCTGCATAAATAACCTCTTTGAGTGCAGATGTTGTGAGGCCACAATATGGAGGCAGAAGGAACTGCGATGGGTGGCTTACCCTAACTTTCCGAATGTACGATTTAGGAGTCACACTGGCTGAATGATTACCATAGGGAGGTTGAATAACTGGTGTAGCGAATTCAGGGCTGGTGGGGTGGTCTAGAAGAAAAGTGAAGGGAGTTATCAGAGTTGGGAATGATGGAAAGAAATATTATGGGGAAACAAAAAAGAAAAGAAGTTATCAGAGTTTAGAACAGTAAATTATCAACATGAAGATAATGATGTTATCAAGGTTGGCAGTAGGAAAAAGTTTGTTAAATAAAATCTTCCTATCAGTACCTTTTACAAAACCGTAATTTGCTTTTGCTCTAACAGTGGCACATTCGACTTCTTCAACCCACATAATTACATCGTCGTCTTCAACATCCGCATCATAAACTCGAAATCGACGCTCTTCAAAAAGTTGCGATCAGGTCAGTTTGTGAACTGACAAAAGGAATGTCAAATATGTGGAAAAACAGCTAAAGAAAAAAGTGATAGATAGTATAGAATGATGATATAATTACTGTAGAGAGAAAAAGGGAAGAAAATGAGGGGGTCAGGATAGTTAAAGGGGTAGCATAAATGTATTAGAATGGTTTGTCTGTGCATGCAGGGAAAGGAAGGGGAGGGGTGTATTTACATCATCAATAAAGGAAACAAAAGGGTTGGAGTTATCAGCATGGTGATAGCAGAAGTTATCAGGGTATGATCACAAATGTTACCATTTAAGTAACTAGTTAGCAAAAAAAATGAAAACATGTAGGTATCTAGTTAGAACAAAAAATACTAGCACAACATTCGCAAAAAGTTATCATGGTGAAAGTTACCATACGATAAAATGGTAAGCTGGAAAACAAGGTACAAAAATCTTTCATGTAGAGCGATGTATTTATCAGTTAAAAGTAGAGCGCTACAATTATCAGTCAGATGTTAGCATGGTGATAGCAGAAGTTACCACGCAAAGGGTTGAAGTTATCAGCATGGTGATAGCAGAAGTTATCAGGGTATGATCACAAATGTTACCATTTAATTAACTAGTTAGCAAATAATTATCAGTCGGATGTTAGTAAAAGTTACCAGGAAAAATGAACAATAATAATCACGTATAATACATCCACACACCAGACAACATAAAAAATAAAGGAGCGCAAATGTGAAACGAAAACACATAGTTCATTACATAGCACACACGCAAAAGCATAAGTCATTACATGTGAGAGGGGGGGAGGTTGTCCATACATAGGATAAAAAGAGCATAAATATACACACAAGGATCAAACTAAAAGCATAAAAAAGGTCTTCGAAAAGCAGACATCCATCCCATTAATCTTTTGTGATAAAGCGAAGACACGTATATGCCTTCACTTACCAAGGTCAGCAGGCTCAGAGCCTGAAAACGGATTGGAGTCAATAGGATTATCTTCTGCATTCTTTAAATCTCGTGGTGCTTCCGCCATATGATCAATTGAGGGTGCTGCTGCTCGGTCTTGGGGAGCATTGTTAACCGTTGGGGCCACTGCTGGTGCTTGAGTTGTCGAAACAACCGCTGGGGGGCGGTGTTGGTACTGCAGCTGGGACTGCGATCGTCGTAATAATATCTGGTCCGGGCGGTGTGGGGCCAAAATCTAGGCCAAGAGAGTAAGATGGTGGGGTGAAATCCCAGTAGGCCCTATCAGCAACAACATCTTCTACATCTGCATTAATGCTGAATTCTTGGGCGGCGACTTGGTCATCCCCAGGTTGAGCTTCAACAAACACTGCATCTTCAGTTTTAACTGGTTCTGTCACATTGGATTGGGAAGATTCAACTTGAACTTGAACAACACATGGTATTTTGACAGAAGCTTGGTTATCTTCAGCTGCAGCAGCGGTCATTGGAGGAGCAATTCCTTGAACTTGATCGGCAGAAGTTTCAGCTACGGCAGCACTCGTTGAAGGAGCAATTCCTTGAGGTTGATCAACAGAAGTTTCAGCTACAACATCGCTCATTGGAGGAGCAATTCCTTTAGGTTGATCAGTAGAAGTTTCAGCTTTAGTGCCAATAACAACATTGGCAATTTCTTCTACCACTTGAGTAATAGTGGCTGCTGCCGCGAGCTCATCCACAGCTCCAAAACCAGCATCTGGTGAATTCCTCGCAGGGGCATTATCTTGCACAACAGCTATTGGAGAACTGACCATGGGGGAGTCTTTAAAATCATCTTTCGCGTCCTTGGGAGAAAAACGAGGAGAAGACCTAGTTGCAACTGCAACTTTAGAAGACTTCGTAACCTTCCTCACAGTAATCTTGGTCTTCTTGCTGCACACAAAGAAAAATAAACATGGACATCACCAGCTTATAAAAACATTAGTTACCAGCTTATATTAACATTAGTTATCAGATTATATTTGCATACAACAGCTAAAAATAACATTAGTTACCAGCTTATATTGACAGAAGTTAACAGCTAAAAAATAACTTTAGTTACCAGCTTGTATTCAAATTATTTGACAGCTTATGGCCAACTTGGTTATCCACATAATGCAAGAAATCAACATCGTTGCGAATCATTAATGAATATGGTAACTATGAAGATAACAAAGTTACCAACAAAATTATCATGCTAAAAAACAATAAATATTGTAAGAGCTTTGACTATAAAAACTAGCAGTCATTCCCGTACAGATTATGATGCCACGCATAAAAGAGTTAAATTACCAGTATATATTCACCTAATTTACAAATGAAAAATAAACAAATAGAGAAAATCATTTAGATATCATATAGCAAGGAAAAATAACATTCATAATCACCTGCGTGACGTGTCAGACAAGTCAACATCTGCCGAAGAACGCGCAGGATTACTAGGTATCTCAGACGTGACACCCACACTGCTAGACCGCGTTTGCTGAAGGTCGGCAACACTAATAGATGGAGCATTCGAACCCCTGACAAGTTATTATTTGAAAAAGGATATAGTGCATGTGAGAAAAATGTTACCGTAGACAAATAACACATGCTTACCAGCATATAACTACTAAAATTATCATGCAAACAAAGTTAAACTACATATTGTTCAAATAAAAAACTGAAGTTATTATCGTGAAAATAGCTACTGAAAGTTATCAGCCTTACCATGATATAATTACTATCGTTTCTAGAAAAACACAAGCTTGATAAGGAATAGAAACTATCCAGACATATTTACTTCTAATTATCAGAAGCTAGGTGCTAGGAAAAGTGATAACACAAAAGAGTAACAACAAGTAAGTATGTACACAAAGAAAAATAAACATGGACATCACCGGCTTATAAAAACATTAGTTACCAGCTTATATTAACATTAGTTATCAGATTATATTTGCACACAACAGCTAAAATATAATATTAGTTACCAGCTTATATTGACAGAAGTTACCAACTAAGAAATGCAATATAACAAATGAAAAAAAAAAGAAATCAACTAGCAGATGATAAGAAACTCACTTGCGAGGATGTTGCTTCTTCCGCGTGGGATTGGCAATTACTGAGTTAGTGCCCTTATCAGGGCCTATAATGCCAAGCTCATTGACCACTATTGCCTTGATAGAACGATGTGTATCATCCAACGACGGCTGGTCAGAAACAGTTGTACCAGTGGCCATGGGCGGAGAAGGTAGGCGTAATTTCTTGCGATGCCTGGAATATTGCTTTTCCAAGTTACGGACGAGAGAAGAACCGCACCTCTTCACAGAAGCATCAACAGCAGCCTCGTTTTGAGTATCCGTCATATCTGGCTTGTTATGCAATCCATCAGTAGATACATTCCCGGAACATGCAGTAAGCATAATCTGAGACTCGAGAGGCTGATCGGTTCCTGCAGTAGCAGCTGTATCAATTTCGGCTGACCTTACCGACACATTGGCAGTTGCAAACATGGTTGCACCCAAATCTGCATTCGATGCGCCACTACCTGAAGCATCATGGGCATTCGGTCCAGCACTACCCCCACTACCTGAAGCCTCATGGGCGTTCGGTCCACCTAAAGAACCATGGTAATGAACGTGAAAATCTAGATCTTCGTCAGAGTGACCATCACCGCCACCATCACTATCCTCATGATTAGAATCTGAACCTTCGACAGTTTGCTTGCCGGTATGTTTTACTTCACACAAGCGGGATGCAGGACGGGTGCTTGCAGTCTTCCCGGCAGCAGAAGATAAACCCTTTAGTTGGCTCTCTAACACACGGAACATCCATGAGCTGTCTTCATCATCCAAGGACATGAACTCATTAACAAGACCACCCAGGAGGCCAACCATGCCAGACGAAAAGCGACCCACAATAGCAGAAGCTT